>NC_083577.1:62118240-62125740 GCF_027579695.1 Neoarius graeffei | reverse complement strand
GGACGGCTTGCCATCATTGATGGAACAATGAATTGTGAATTATACCAGCGAATTCTAAAGGAAAATGTCAGGACATCTGTCCATGAACTGAATCTCAAGAGAAGGTGGGTCATGCAGCAAGACAACAACCCTAAGCACACAAGTCGTTCTACCAAAGAATGGTTAAAGAAGATTAAAGTTAATGTTTTGGAATGGCCAAGTCAAAGTCCTGACCTTAATCCAACTGAAATGTTGTGGAAGGACCTGAAGCAAGCAGTTCATGTGAGGAAACCCACCAACATCCTAGAATTGAAGCTGTTCTGTATGGAGGAATGGGCTAAAATTCCTCCAAGCCGGTGTGCAGGACTGATCAACAGTTACCGCAAACGTTTAGTTGCAGTTATTGCTGCACAAGGGGGTCACACCAGATACTGAAAGCAAAGGTTCACATACTTTTGCCACTCACAGATATGTAATATTGGATCATTTTCCTCAATAAATAAATGACCAAGTATAATATTTTTGTCTCATTCGTTTAACTGGGTTCTCTTGATTTACTTTTAGGACTTGTGTGAAAATCTGATGATGTTTTAGATCATATTTATGCAGAAATATAGAAAATTCTAAAGGGTTCACAAACTTTCAAGCACCACTGTAAATAAACTGAAACCAAAGATGCGCTGAACACCTGAAAGGCTACCAAAACTTCATTATATATTTTTCACACATATTTACAAGAGAAAAACATACCAACGAACATCGAAAAACTGGAAAAGAGACACATCGGAGATGTAAAACTTCCATACTAGTGAGTAACTGTGACAATTTGTAAACAAACATGGCTGCAAGGTTTGCTTCATTAAATGCAGAACATTTTGAGAATTTTGGCTGCCAGGTCGCTCTGTTGTGTGTAGTTGTCGATGTTGATTTAAAAAGTAACTAAGTAAATTACACAGGGAAAATAATAATAATAATAATATTTGGCTTGACTGCACTAGCATTGGCCTGCGTTAGCACTACACCAGCTAGAAGGTAACTGGACTGCTGTGCTAACAGCACAGTGTCGTGGGTAAGCTCGCATTGGCCTTCAATAACGCTACTGCTATGCTGGTTGGAAGCTAACTGGACTGCTGCACTAACTCATCTTTGACTCATTCGATATCATGCTAGTTGAATGGAATATATCTGATAGACCACTCAAAGCCAGCCAATATTATTTAAATATTTCACTCAGATCTGCAATGTATTTTGTATGAAAAAATGTGGGATTTTCAACACGAGAAGATAAACTTCATATCTTCAAGCCAACATGTGATTTTATTTTTATTATATAGACACATTCACATTGATATCCTCATGCATGACATATAGAGATTTATGTCACGATTTTGAATCTCCATGTCCTGGATGTGTCACGCCTGGCTCAGCTCGAGCACCCCACTCTCGTCCACATGCACGGAGAGTGTAGCATGCGTACCCTTGGGATGATTCATCATCATAAACACCTGTTGTTGATTTGGGGTGCTATCAGCATGTGCTTAAAAGGATGCTGCCAAGACTGACACTTTGCGAAGTATAGTGATTGTATCTCTTTCCTTGTTTGTGTTTGTTCCTTGCCATGTTTAGTACTCTGTTTATGATGCTGGTTTACATTCTGGATTTATGACTCTGCTTTCTGTTTGTTTCTTCTGTTTCAGTTTCGTTTGTTTTAGTGTTTGTTTCTCTGACCTTGCCTCACATTTGTAAATAGCATGCCTGTACAATAAACATCTTCCCAGCACTTACGTCCATCTCTATGCTGCATTTCCTGACAGAATACTTCACCTTCTACAATGGCTGTAGCGGGAGGATACAAATGCTCCACACAATCCCATGTTGAGGTCAGGGTGCTTTAGCCAAGATCTGTGTGCTTTCTCCAATGCATAGGGCTGGACTTTCTGACACCATACGACAGGTTGGAGCAGCCGCCAAATGGATTCCTACTGCAGTGCCACTTCTTTCATGAAGACCTGGTGGAGCCCAAATCTCCAGGGACCTGGTAGGTTGGCTGCATGATCTATTGGCTCACCGGACTGGCATGCCAGTGGGCAAAACACCTTGTGAGAGTGCAGCACCCATGCCTCTGGACCTCCAAGTCATTTGGGGAGGAGCTCAAGTCCTGGTTTCAGGCTTTCAGGAAGGAGGACCCCCATACAATTTTTTTTTTGGGGGGGATGAGACTTGGGAGGCTGACAGGGCAGCCTCCGCTCCAGAGCCAGCACCAGAGGCTGACGGGGCAGCCTCCACTCCAGAGCCAGTGCCAGAGGCTGATGGGGCAGCTTCCACTCCAGAGCCAGCGCCAGAGGCTGACGGGGCAGCCTCCACACCACAGCCAGCACCAGAGGCTGATGGGGCAGTCTCCACGCCACAGCCAGCACCAGAGGCTGATGGGGCAGCCTCCACTCCACAGCCAGTGCCAGAGGCCAACAGGGCAGCCTCCACTCCAGCCTCCGCTCCACTGCTAGCTCCACCGCCTGGCTTTGAAGATGTCATTGCTCTGCCACTGGGCTTCAGGGAGGATGAGCTCTTTGATCTATTGTCGGGCTTCAGGGAGGACAAGCTCTTCGCTCTGTCACTGGGATTCAGGGAGGACATCGTCACTCTGTTGCCCATGCTAAGATCCAAGCCCAAGTCCCAGTCCATGCCTGTGTTACTGCCAGAATCCATGCCAAGGTTTAAGTCAGTGTTAAAGTCCAAGCCCAGAGTCATGCCTGAGTCTATGGCCATGCCCATGTTCAAATTCATGCCCATGCCGATGCCAGGGTCCATGCCCATGCTCAAGCCCAGAGTCATGCCTGAGTCCATGCTCATGCCAATGCCTGAGTCCATGCCCATGTTCAAATTCATGCCTATGCTGATGCCAGGGTCCATGCTCAAGCCCAGAGTCATACCTGAGTCCATGCCCATACCAATGCCAGGATACATGCCCATGCTCAAACCCATGTCTATGCCTGAAGCCATGTCTTGTCTGGAGCCCATGTCCAAGTCCTGTCTGGAGCCGGAGCCTATGTCCATGTCTAGTGTGGAACCCATGTCCATGCCTGAGTCCATGCCCATGTCTAGTCTGGAGCCTGAATCCATGTCCATGCCCAGTCTGGAGTCCAAGTCCATGTCAAAGCCTGAGCCCCCATCCATCCTCATACCCCTGTTTAGGGCATGACTGGAACCCAAGCCTCCATCTGTGTCCTTACCCCTGTTCAAGGCCCAAGCCAATCCCAAGCCCCCACCTAAGCCCAGGTTCCGGTGCCACATCTCCCCAGAGCCTGAACAGAGCTATGAGGGGTTGTTATTCGTGGCAGGCTCTTTATCCCAAGGCAGCCCAAAGAAGACTTTAGGTCCCAGAAGGAGCTCTTTGGGGGAGTTCTGTCATGCCTTCACGCACTCGAGCCTGGCTCAGCTCAAGCGCTCCGCTTTCATCCACGTGCACAGAGTGTGTAGCATGTGCACCCTTGGGATGATTCATCATTACAAACACCTGTTGCTGATTTGGGGTGCTATCAGCATGCGCTTAAAAGGATACTGCCAAGACCAACACTTTGTGAAGTATTATGGATGATTTGTATCTGTTTCCTTGTTCACATTTGTTCCTTGCCATGTTTAGTACTCTGTTTATGACTCTGCTTTCTGTTTGTTCTGTTTCAGTTTCATTTGTTTTAGTGTTTGTTTCTCTAACCTTGCCTCACATTTGTAAATAGCACACCTGTACAATAAACATCTTTTGTCCGTATGAAAAATGAGTGATATACTTCCCAGTAAAACACTCGTTTATGTTTTAAATAAATCAGGCTCCAGACTAGGCATGGACAAGGACTCATAAGTTTTTTACACACACACACACACACACACACACTAATCTCATTATCTCTAGCCGCTTTATCCTGTCCTACAGGGTTGCAGGCAAGCTGGAGCCTATCCCAGCTGATTATGGGCGAAAGGCGGGGTACACCCTGGACAAGTTGCCAGGTCATCACAGGGCTTATCTATCTATCTATCTATCTATCTATCTATCTATCTATCTATCTATCTATCTATCTATCTATCTATCTATCTATCTATCTATCTATCTAAAATGTGTGTGTATGGAAAAAATTAAGAGACCACTGCAAAATTATCAGTTTCTCTGGTTTTACTATTTATATGTGTTTGAGGAACATGAACATTTTTGTTTTATTCCATAAACTACTGACATCATTCTCCCCAAATTCCTCATAAAAATGTTGTTACTTGGAGCGTTCAATTGCAGAAAATGACAATTGGTCAAAATAACAAAAAGATGAAGTGTTTTCAGACCTTGAATAATGCATAGAAATCAAGAACATATTCAATTTTAAACCACAGAATACTCATGTTTGCACTTAGGATGAGTCAGAAATCAATATTTTGTGGAATAACTCTGACATTTAATCACGTTTCATGCGTCTTGGCATACTCTCTGCCAGTCTTTCACGTTGCCCTTGGGTGATTTTATGCTACTCCTGGCATAAAAATTCAATCAGCTCAGCTTTGTTTGATGGCTTGTGATCATCCATCTTCCTCTTGATCACATTCCAGAGGTTTTCAATGGGGTTCAGGTCTGGAGATTGGGCTGGCCATGATCTTGTGTTCCTCCATCCACATCTTGATTGACCTGGCTGTGTAGCATGGAGCATTGTCCTGCTAGAAAACCCAATATATAGAGTTAGGGAACATTGTCAGAGCAGAAGGAAGCAAGTTTGCTTCCATGATAACCTTGTACATGGCTCAATTCATGTGTCCTTCACAAACCAAAAAACTGCCCCATTCCAGCCTTGGTGAAGCACTCCAGTTCATCACCAATCCTCCACCAAATTTCAGAATGAGTGCGAGACACTGTGGCTTGTTGGCCTCTCCTGGTTTCTGTCTAACCATTAGATGACCGGGTGATGAGAAAAGCTGAAAATTGGACTCATCAGAGAAGAAGAACTTACTCCAGTCCTCTACAGTCCAATCCTTATGGTTTATAACCTCAGTCTGCCTCTTCTTTGCTTCTCATTGATGAATGGCTTTTTTCTAGCTTTGCATGACTTCCACCCCACCTGGAAGAGCCTGTTTCAAACTGTCCTTGCCGTGTACTTAACCCCAGTTGCCATTTGGTATTCTTTTTGTTGGCCACTTGATGTCATCCTACAGTTGTTGAGTGACATTCGAAGGAGTTGATGATCATCCAGGTCAGTGGAGAATCATTTTTGGCCTCTGCCAATCTGTAACTTTGTTGTCCCCAATGTCTGCTGCTTGAGCTTGTTCTTATGAACTGCCGTCTTTGAAAGTTTGAGGATGGAAGCAACCTGATGCTCACTGTATCCCTATGCCAGTAAAGCCAGAATTGAACCCTTCTTTTTCTCACTCAAAACTTTTCTTTTTAACTATTTTGGCATGGTAAATAGATATTTTTGTATTCTGGTTAAATTTAAGGCCCTACTTGCACTGTTTTTGCCATCCAAACTGCTCCTATTGCTGCTTTCAAGATGACCTCTTTTCCAGGGATATTTCAAAAAGACAATGCAAAACCACATTCTGCACACATTACAAAGGCATGGCTGCGGAAGAAGAAGGTGTCTGTCGCCTCTCTCCCAAATAGAGAATGTGTGGCGAATTTTGAAATGAAAAGCATGATAGTGATGACCCCATAATGTTACACACCCTAAGACCTGTTTGCAGGAAGAATGGGACAAAATACCACCTGAAACGTTTCATCTCTTGGTGTCTTCAGTTCCTAAACATCTTTTAAGTGCTGTGAGAAGGAATGACAACATTACAAATTGGTAAATGCTTTACCTTCCTGACTTCTTTTGAAGTGTTGCAAGAATAAAAATTAAAATGTGTTTATTTAGAAAAAAAACACACAATAAAATTCACATGGTAACACATCAAATAATGTGCTATTGTATTATCTTGAGTGCAATACAGGTCAAAGATTATTTACAAATCATTGTTTTCAGTTTTAATTTCACTTTCAACATACTGTTCTGACTTTTTCTGATTTGGGTTGTATGTGTGGGTATTGAGGTTTGCAGTGAATGAAAATGAAGACACTCCTGATAAATATTAGTGGCTGAGAAACATATGTAACATTGGATTGCGGTGACCCTCATTCTGTCTCTCTTCTACTCTCTTCAGTGTCATGACATAGTCAGAATGGCAGGTCCAGACACTTTGTAGTAGTTGACATGCTTGGGGAAAATGGAGAAGAAATGTTTGCATGTGTGTGAAGGGTAATAACTCATTGTGGAATTTGAGGCTTGACAAAGCAGTACACAGCAGCTAAAGTGATCCTAATAGCTCACTTATCACTCACAGTTTTTATCTGATGACAGCATGACATGGGTTTTTTTTTTGACCTGTGTGTGTGTGTGTGTGTGTGTGTGTGTGTGTGTGTGTGTGTGTGTGTGTGTGCGTGTGTGTGTGTGTGTGTGTGTGTACATGTGTGCATATATGTGTGTATGAGAGAAAGAGTAATAAGAGCAGCTCTTTTGGAGTTTCAGATCTGAGGGTCAGAGTGTTAAAAGATGCCCACGTCCTGCCAGATCCCACAGGCACAGCACTGGAAAGAGAGCTCTCTCTCTCTTGCCATCCTCATATTCACCAACCCAAGGGGTGCATCACTAGAACAACCTCATCCATTGTTCTGTGTTTACCTGTGGTAACTGATGAGTGATGACTGGAGTGTGTGTGTGTGTGTGTGTGTGTGTGTGTGTGTGTGTGTGTGTGTGTGTGTGTGTGTGTGTGTAACGGATAGTTTTGTAAAGTGAAAGATACTCTCAGTAACAGCTGCCAGCAGAGCTGCTCTGGAAGTGTTCATTTGGCATGATTTCCTGCTATTGGTACTCACTCACACACACACACACACACACACACACACACACACACACACACACACACACACACACACACACACACACACACAATAATGGTATGCCATGCCTACATTTAAACCTGACCTTAAACAAAATTGGGAACCATCCCAATGCCCCCAAAATGTCAAAGTAACACATATTTCCATCACTACTGACCTACTTGGTTCCACAATACAATCAAACAAAATATCACTTTTCCACAGCCAACAGCTGGTGCACTTCCTTTCTGTGCCAATGGAAGAATAATTGAATGATTGAGTTTGACTCCAGTACTACCAGAGAGCTACTCTTTGCCTCTTAGCCCCCACTTGGTTTGCTTGGATTTATATCAATTATGAGTCACTTTTAATAATAAAAAATAAGATCTGCGAAATGAACAAGTGTTACAAATCTTTCCATTGTAAAGTACCTGGATCTCATACAGCAAAATAACCATTCAGTTGTAGCACCAGAATATTTCTGGTCTGAAACAAAGTACCAGTGATATCAGAGTTTTGAAGGCTGTGTCATTTCGTAGCCATGACAACAACCCAAGTTCTTTCAATGACAGCTACTAATTAAATGAATTGGTTAAATATTACAGCAAGAATCAGTGGTCCAAGAAGGAATT
>NC_083577.1:59648240-59665740 GCF_027579695.1 Neoarius graeffei | reverse complement strand
GTTGGTAGAAGCATCTTATCCTCAGAAAAATCAGACTTTTTTAAATAATATGGATCAAAACCACACATATCTATCTTCTCTTTGTATCGAATCCTCTCTCGGCCATTTAAATCATGGTAATATTGAGAAAATTCAGCATTGGTTATAGACACGCTTTCAGCGGCTGCCATCCAAGTTGCTTTGTACCATCATGGTGGACGCTCATAACGTAGCACATTTTGATCATGTGGTTGCAAGTCATCTATAGGCATCTTTTAATTAATAACAATAAAGGAAAACCATTGAATTGTGTGTCCAAGCTTTTGACTGGTAATATATATATATATAAAATATATAAAATATATATATATAGTTAGTTAGTTAGTTAGTTAGTTAGTAATATACATTTACTGCTTGAGAATCTACTAATAATAGCGAGGGGGATCTCCACATTTCCCCTGTTATAGAATGCGAGCACCATGAATATGCATGATATGCAAATTCACACAGACATGTCTTCCTGTCAGCCATGCCCTCTCCCCCGCTACCCTGGTTACACTAGAATATGGCATGCTATTACAGAAAGGCAACTTGTGACAGACATCAGAACAGAAACAGTACAGAAAATGTAGAGTTGTAGAGTTGTCTCCAGAATTATTGTGACCCTTCAGGAAAAATTAGCAAAATTATGTGTGTGTGTGTGTGTGTGTATACACACATTATATATATATATATATATATATATATATATATATATATATATATATATATAAAATGAGATGAGCTATATCTCATCTCATCTAATCATCTCTAGCCACTTTATCCTGTTCTACAGGGTCGCAGGCAAGCTGGAGTCTATCCCAGCTGACTACGGGCGAAAGGCGTGGTACACCCTGGACAAGTCGCCAGGTCATCACAGGGCTGACACATAGACACAGACAACCATTCACACCTACGGTCAATTTAGAGTCACCAGTTAACCTAACCTGCATGTCTTTGGACTGTGGGGGAAACCGGAGCACCCGGAGGAAACCCACGCGGACACGGGGAGAACATGCAAACTCCACACAGAAAGGCCCTCGCCGGTCATGGGGCTCGAACCCGGACCTTCTTGCTGTGAGGCGACAGCACTAACTACTACACCACCGTGCCACCCCCATAGAGTGGATTTTATCATTCCTCCATATAACTTGCATACATAGGATTTAAAATAAATAAATAAATTCAGGACCGTGGTGGAACACAGAACAATGCAGTAACACAGTAAACATGACTGCATAAATTGCAACTATATGAGTGTGTGAGAAGAGTACAAAATATACAACAAATACACAGGAAAATAACAGTCATAGAACAGCACACACTACTTAGAAAGAACAACAGAACAGAAGTGGGTTTCCCAAAATCCTCTTAACGCCAAGAGCATCTTAAATAGGAGAGAGAGAATTCATTTTGCTGCTCACGCTCCCATTTACCAATGATCTTTGTGCTGTGATGCTGTTGGAAAACTCAGGCCAGTATTGTATGGAAGAAATCAGTGGAAATAATTGCAAGATGTCTATAAGATGTCAACACTGTCATACAATTAAAAAGCACAGAAAACATCTCTGTTATTATTATTATTATTATTATTATTATTTGATCTATAAACTGTCCTGTGGAAAATAACGGCACTGAACATCTTCCTGTAATGCCTAACAAGGTTCAAGAAAACTTGAACAATCTTGAACACTCCTGCAGGCAAAACATTTACTGTAAAGCTCCTTTGTATTCTAGTTTATGCATGTGGGACTGCCCTCTTCAATTCAGACCACATGTTTCAACAGAGTTCAAATCCTCAGACAGTGATGGCCATTGGAAGACACAGATTCTTTGTTACTCTAACCATGTCTGTGTTTTATGAGCATTTGGGGCCATTATTTTGTTGAAAGTTTAATCTTTGGCCAATTCATAACTTCCCAGTAGAAGCAACTAGGTCGTGGGCCAAAATATCCTTGTACTTAATGGAATTCTTATTGCTATCCATAAAGACCCCCTGGACCACATGCTGCAAAACAGCCACAAAAAATTAATGATTCATAACCATATTTTACAGCCAGTATAGGGGAATTTGCTTGTAAGTAGTACCCTTTCTCACCAAACACACACAAAAAAAGTTTGATTTTAATCTTAAAGGAACCACAATTCCATTCCTTCGGTAGCTCCAGTGATGCTTTGGAAAGTTCAGGCACTGTTTTGTAGCTTGCTCTCAGGAACTATTTATTTGTGAAAGCAGGTGGTTTTTAATAATTGACATTGAAACTTGATAGCGTAATTGATATTGTGTTCATGCTGTTTTAAAATTTTGTGAATAAGCTTATTTGTAAGCTTAAATCCCCTGAATGCTCCCTGTCTTATAAAATTTCGGTCTGTACCTGTGTGACTATGAGCACTTTATACTTTTGTTTTAAGCACAAAGTAAATGGGTATTTATTTAACTGCCTTCAGACAGCGGAGAGTGGGCATCCATCCACCCATCCATTATCTGTAGCTGCTTATCCTGTACAGGGTCGCAGGCAAGCTGGAGCCTATCCCAGCTGACTATGGGCGAGAAGCGGGGTACACCCTGGACAAGTTGCCAGGTCATCACAGTGACACACAGAGACAAACAATCATTCACACTCACATTCACACCTATGGCCAATTTAGAGCCACCAATTAGCCTAACCTGCATGTCTTTGGACTGTGGGGGAAACCGGAGCACCCGGAGGAAACCCACACAGACACAGGGAGAACATGCAAACTCCGCACAGAAGGGCCCTTGTCGGCTGCTGGGCTCGAACCCAGAACCTTCTTGCTGTGAGGCGACAGTGCTAACCACTACACCACCATGGGAGAGTGGGCAGTTTTAAATTATTCTGGTCAGTTTCATTTAACTGGTCTGCAGTTAGACTTCTGCGTGTTCTGCCTTAGGGTTCTTGATGTTATTCTTCTGTGGTGCTCAACTACATGGTGCTACTCTTGGGTGCATTATATTCCTATTTTATCTTGCATTTTATATCCATATTTAGACAGCAATTTAGTTTTTTTGTTTTGTTTTGTTTTTTTCTTGTGTGTGTGTGTCTTTAAAGTTGTTTATTATTATTATTATTATTATTATTATTATTATTATTATTATTATTATTATACTCAGTGCTATTTGTACAAATTTAGCATTGATAATACACTTAATTCCATTATTAAACAATTAACATAGCACCATCCTGAAACTTTTCTTAGGACCACAATGGAAATAAGTGCTTTACACTTTGTTGTGCGATCCTTGGTTTTAGTTTCATGTATTTAGTTTAATTGTACATTAGTATATTGTCCTACCTGAATGTAATTTTTACCTCGTCTATCTATCTATCTATCTATCTATCTATCTATCTATCTATCTATCTATCTATCTATCTATCTATGCTATGCTCCAGAAGGCACCTGTGATCATCTCCTGTACTAAAATACACACTTGCACAGCTCTATTCTCTTACATTTTCACAGAGCAGACTGTGCACACGTGATTGTGAAACCCATTTTCCCATCTTTTGTTAGCATTTTTGTCAATCAGGCTTTTATTCACAAACACATACTAGTTTTGAATTGTTTGTAATCAGTAAAATATTAAAACCATATGTGCTTACTCAGTCAAATGCCTGTCATGCTGTTTACAGCTCCTGCTGTGACCATGAGCACTAATGCACGCAAGTGTTCTGTGTGCGTGTGTGTGTGTGTGTGTGTGTGAGTAGTTTTTGACCAGAAGGTGTATTGTTAGTCAGCCATGGCACTTTGACCAGGCACAATGCCAGCTTCCTCTCTCTGACTCGCAGGCCTCTTCGAACACACAACATATGGTTTAGCTATTTAACAGCCAAAAGCAGGGAGCCATGCCAGCCCTGTGCCAGGTTCATGAACCATCAAGAAAAAAATCAAGAATTCAAGATTAAGAAATAAGAAATCCTACCAGACAATGAACATGTGTGTGTGTGTGTGTGTGTGTGTGTGCACGCGTGTGCACCTCCCTGTGATGAGCTAGTTGGACTATCAATCTATTTAATGATTAATGATGATTATTTCCCAACAGTTTTATATACAAAAATAAATCTTGCAATTAGATAAACAATCAGCCAGTTGTAATAATTTATGTAAAGAATAAAATAAAATTATGTGGACTGTTATAGGAAAACAATAAACGACAGGTTGCTTGACAATGTGTCCATTACCGCACTGAAAGTTATTATTGTCTTATAACAGAACAACAAAAAGCATGTGTCCAACAATTCCATTTTTTTATTTATTAAAGAATGACAAGCCATATATAATTGTGGAACTTCAGCAACACAAGTTAGTGTCTGTTATCACTTATGCTATAGCAGCTATAAATAATCATTCCTTTATTTTTTCCTCTGACTGTTAGGAGTCCCAGTAAATGGGATGTTATTTTAGAAATAATAACATTAGAATATTAAAATAGATTCCATTGATATAAAGCTGTCATTTGAATTCCAGCTGACACAATTATCAGTGCATTGCTGTTATATAAAATTAATCAATACCTTCCGACCAATCAGATTTAAGAATTCAACAGCACTGTGGGGCGGCACGGTGGTGTAGTGGTTAGCGCTGTTGCCTCACAGCAAGAAGGTCCAGGTTCGAGCCCCGTGGCCGGCGAGGGCCGTTCTGTGTGGAGTTTGCATGTTCTCCCCGTGTCCGCGTGGGTTTCCTCCGGGTGCTCCGGGTTCCCCCATAGTCCAAAGACATGCAGGTTAGGTTAACTGGTGACTCTAAATTGACCGTAGGTGTGAATGTGAGTGTGAATGGTTGTCTGTGTCTATGTGTCAGCCCTGTGATGACCTGGCGACTTTTCTAGGGTGTACCCCGCCTTTCGCCCGTAGTCAGCTGGGATAGGCTCCAGCTTGCCTGCGACTCTGTAGAAGGATAAAGCGGCTAGAGATAATGAGATGAGATGAGAACAGCACTGTGGTACGCAAACACAGTCTTGACAAAGAATAGCCAAAATGCATTTTGCCTTTTCTGTGAAGTTTGTCAAATGTCTTTAACACTCTTCTGGTTCCAGGATCTTGAGTTTACATTTACATTCCTACTCATTAGAAATTGCAAAAATGATAACAATCTGAAGATTAGTCTGAAGATCAGTTTAACTAAAGCTTCAAATAAGGTAATTTTGTTCTCAGAACAATAGCCACTGTATGAAAATGGTCATTGATTGGCTGGAAAGGATTTTAGATAAACCCTCTCTGTAGACAGACTTGAACATAGATTTATCTTCATGGCTAGACTTTGAGGTATGAATCTAATTCATGCTGGACGTGATCAGTGTCCTCGTCTCTATTGTGCAACACATCTGATGAACGTCTCCTTCGAAAGCTCATGCCTGAGCAGCCCATCATTCCTTTTTTTCTCAGCAGAGGATTAGACACTCTTAGACACTGGCTTCAATTTCCCACTAACGATATCACTCGGATCCGCTTTGTCAGCCACGGTGAGCAATATCTCTCTGATCGACAGAAATGGCTATTCAAATACAAAACTGGACAATTGAATGACAATTTAATGCTCAGTGACTAAACAGATATATGCATGTTGTATTTCTCATAATATATGCAGTTTTGGATTGCAGAACTGTTTTCCACTAATAAACCTGCTATTTGGAAGACAGTGCATGAGCTGGGAACATTCCTATGCATATGTAGTGTAATGTCCATTAAAGCTAATTTAGAGATTTTATTACACCACTGTGGTTAGGTTAATTAATTATTTTTTTTCCTTCCTGTTTTAGTCAGCTTACAAGTCAGTAAAAATCACCTACGGTTACTGGAATTTATTAACCTTATTATAGTCATTTTATAATATAGGAGTTTCAAAACACTCTGAAATCCTCCGGTCCAGAAGCAATAAATATTTTGGTGTGAAAATTATACTCACTAGGCCATTCAGAAGTGTTCCCCCACATGGACCTGAAAACTCGACATAAATAACGTGCAGGAACTTAACCCACTATATTGTAGAGAGGAAGAACCAGTACGACTACAGGACAGTTAGCCTGAACATTATGTTCCAAATAATGTAACATGGCCTTGCTGCTGAAATCCTGTCATAAATAAAGACTCTAGAAGAAAGCTATGAAAATGAAAAATGATCATGCAGAAGTCCTACTAGCTCGAGGACTCTCCCCAGCCCTAACAACACCTAAAAGGATTATATCAGAGAGGAACCGTCAGGGCCTTCTCGGCCTTCAAAGAAGGCCCAAACATTTCAAATGTTATATTTAATTTATTTCATTCTTTAATTTATTTCATAATTTCGTTATAATTATTCTCTTCTAATTTTAATTTGGCCTCGTTTTCTATCAAATTTGCCTCAGAAATTAAAGGGTTACTGTCCTGAAAACATTAAAATTGAGTTATCCAATGAGTTTTTTTTGTTTGTTGTCTCTAGGCTGAGAAGGGTTTCGAGCTGGCTCATTCACTGGTTAGGACTTCATTGCCGGGACATAAGGCCATGGCCGTGTATGTTTATGTAGGAAGTGACAGATGAATTAACCAATCAGATTTTGATTTATAGTGGGAGGAACCAAAAATGTATTGTCCTAGGCCCTTCTCGAAGGCCAACACTAGCTTAACCACGAGTCAGCACCATCAGCACAGCAGTGAAGTCACCTTCCAGCCGGTGTAGCATTCATCAGTAGTGTTAGCGAACGCTAATAAAGCAGTCAAGCCAGTGCTATCGAGAGCAAGTAGCACAGGCTAACTACCGAGAAACTAAGATTTCTGTCTCTGGACTCTTCTTCCACCCATGCTCATCATTCTCATCTCATTATCTCTAGCTGCTTTATCCTTCTACAGGGTCGCAGGCAAGCTGGAGCCTATCCCAGCTGACTACGGGCGAAAGGCGGGGTACACCCTGGACAAGTCGCCAGGTCATCACAGGGCTGACACATAGACACAGACAACCATTCACACTCACATTCACACCTACGGTCAATTTAGAGTCACCAGTTAACCTAATCTGCATGTCTTTGGACTGTGGGGGAAACCGGAGCACCCGGAGGAAACCCACGCGGACACGGGGAGAACATGCAAACTCCACACAGAAAGGCCCTTGCCGGCCCCGGGGCTCGAACCCAGGATCTTCTTGCTGTGAGGCGACAGCGCTAACCACTACACCACCGTGCCGCCCCCCACCCATGCTCATCACAGTATTTTTCACTCAGACTTAAGTATTCATTTCCCTGTGTAATTTACTTAGTTACTTTTAAAATCATCATCGATAACTACACACAATGGAGCCACCCGGCACCCTGCTGCTAATCCCTTGCAAAATCCTTTGCCCTGTTGCTTTTTTGGTGTGTCTGGCTAAGTTTTGGCTGAGCTGAAGTCCCAGCTCTAATAGGAACGGTTTGCCACAGGATTATGTACATGATATCTTGAATGTAATTTTTTTTCCCAGTCCTGTATCCTAAATCAGAGCCAGAGAGTATCAGGTTACCTGTGTGTCAATTTATCAATGCCTCATTGCTTTCCTGTTTGCATGAGTTGAAACCACTGTTGGTGAAGTTGACATTCCCAGAATTCTTTTTGCATGTCAGGACAAAATTACGCACAGAGTGTTTATCACACACTGCAGGGGGGGGGACGACCTTATTTATGGTGTCACTGAAAACTTTGCATGAGCTTTTATGTCTACATGCCAATAAAAAAAGGAAAAAGGCAGCTGTCAAAAGAGATCAGATGTGACGTTCTATACAGAAATAAATCTCTGAATACAAAATCTGTAAAATGTCTGTCTGATGATCCAAAACTAATTTGCTGGCATTTTAATTATTGTATTGCATATGATATTGAAAAGAATTACAGAAATTTGTTGGATTTTTAATACAGCATTACATTCATATTATCATTATATAATATTTATCTGCCATCCACCACCCAAATCATCCAAATATCTTCTTGTGTCCGGTGTTTGGTTTGAAGCAGCACTCCCATAAGTTGTTTACTTTGACTTTTCCTGTGGGATTTATGGGATTCTCACAGGTTTTTCTATTGTTCTGAAGGAAGAAACCTATCCTTATAGATAATCATCTGGATAGTGGAGGGTTTTTTTTTCTTTTAAATATAAGACAACAGTATGAGATCAACTACCACATTCTTTGTACTTAAACACCAGGAAACAAAATTGAGGGTGCAAATTTCTATTCTGCCACAATATTGTGCTTATTGTTTTCCATTTCACATGTGAGCCTCTAGGTGGCATGTCTAGACCATTACTTTAGGAGTAGAAAGCCATCAGGAAAATGTGCTTCTTTCTTTCTTTCTTTCTTTCTTTCTTTCTTTCTTTAAATGGCCATCAAGGTTGGATGTTTCAGTTTTGTACATTCCAGATCAAGATGTGGCTTTTTTATTTATAGCAAATTGATATACATTGGACAATCCTCTGTACATTCTCAGAAAATAAAGTACATCATTGTACCTTTAGAGGTACACCAGCTTGTCACTGGGGCAGTATCCTCTAAGGTACTTATTTGTACATTTTATATACTGCTTGGGAACATATACACTACCGTTCAAAAGTTTGGGGTCACCCAGACAATTTTGTGTTTTCCATGAAAAGTCACACTTTTATTTACCACCATAAGTTGTAAAATGAGTAGAAAATATAGTCAAGACATTTTTCTGGCCATTTTGAGCATTTAATCGACCCCACAAATGTGATGCTCCAGAAACTCAATCTGCTCAAAGGAAGGTCAGTTTTATAGCTTCTCTAAAGAGCTAAACTGTTTTCAGCTGTGCTAACATGATTGTACAAGGGTTTTCTAATCATCCATTAGCCTTCTGAGGCAATGAGCAAACACATTGTACCATTAGAACACTGGAGTGAGAGTTGCTGGAAATGGGCCCCTATACACCTATGGAGATATTGCACCAGAAACCAGACATTTGCAGCTAGAATAGTCATTTACCACATTAGCAATGTATAGAGTGTATTTCTGATTAGTTTAAAGTGATCTTCATTGAAAAGAACAGTGCTTTTTCTTTCAAAAATAAGGACATTTCAAAGTGACCCCAAACTTTTGAACGGTAGTGTATGTACCTTTTTGGCCCTAAAAAGGTACACATAGTTACCTTGAAGTCCAGTAATAAGCCTTAGGGGGGTACATTAGTGTAGATTGTACTTTGGGGGACAGAAATGGACTCCTACTTTACTCCTGTTTCTGACAGTGTAGTTTGTGGTGCAGTTGGCTTCATCCCAGAATAGACAGCTTCCAGTAGTAGGTGAACTATGGAACCAGGGACTTATGTTGGCCAACCTGGTCAAACTGATAAATTTATCACCAACTGATAATTTTGTTCGTTACTACGTCACTAAATTAACTAACTCAGAACATGTGTGATTTTCTAATTGCTTTACTGTTGTGTTTTCTTGTCTCTGATGTAGTAGTAATTCAGAAACTATTCATTTTATGTGAGAACTTTAGCAGCTGGTAAAGGTGTTCTACCAGTCTGAGCAGCTCAGGCCATGTTTTTGCAGTTGGTAGCTGGTCAGATGAACTTTTCAGACAACAGCTTCCCAACCCTGATCCTGGAGGACCCCAATTCTAGTGTTTTCCCTGCTCCAATTTACCTGGTTCACCTAATCAGCTACTTAACACACTGTAAAAAAAAATTAGTCAAGCCAACTTAAAAATGTAACGCAACCTGCTGCCAAAGGATTTTGAGTAAACTCAACTCCGGGCCAAATAGTTGTGCTGACTTGCTCTTTTAAGTTGACACAGATGAGTATTTTATGTTGACCTTACTTTATTTAGCAAGTTCAGTGCATTCAAATTGTTTAGTTGAAATAAATTGAAATAGTCATTCCAATTAACTTGGAAAAGCAAGTTGGCACAAAAAACATTAAGGTAACCTAAATTCTTCTTTTTTTAAAGCCTTTTCCACCTTTATTGGATAGGACAGTGTAGAGACAGAGAGATTGGGAAATGACCTTAGGTCAGAATCAAACCTGGGTCCCTGGATTTATGGTATGGCGCCTTATCCACCTGAGCCACTGTTGAGTTGACTTGACTTGCCTTTAGAAGTTCAGTCCAACAAATTGTTTAGTTGAAATAATAATGCCAATTAACTTAGAAGAGCAAGTTGGCACATCATGGTTCTAAGTTGAGTTTACTCAAAATCCTTTGGCAGCAGGTTGCGTTACATTTTTAAGTTGGCGTGACTATTTTTTTTTTACAATGATTTAGTGTGCATTACATTTTTTAGTTAACACAAACCTCTCAACACAAGTTCTACTTCACTTTGCCTATTATTACACAAACGGAAACAAATACCGACATACAAGGAGGGAATTCCCTGGCCTCTGTTGAGGAAAGCTTAGTCTAGACTCCTATACAACGTCTCGTGTCAATTTCCACGGACTCTCACTCCACCTGACCGCTGAAACTTTCGAACTTGTGAAGTGCGCATGCGCAGTGGCATTGGTTAAGGGGCGTCAATCAGCACTTGAATATATAAGTTCACTTAACTTAATTTTCCAATTCCTATGAACTTGTGGCGAAGAAAAGGCGTCTCAACTATTTTTTTAGTTACTTGAACAATTAGAAGGGAAATTTGTTCATTCACAACAATTTTGCAAGTTACATTTTTTACAGTGAAGGGAAAAGACTAAAATGTACAGGGCAAGGGGTTCTCTAAGCCCAGGGAACCTGTGTATAAGACCTAGAACTATTTAAAATACAGAGACCACTTTTTCCACCCAGTTTCTGTCCAGGATAGTGTGTCATGCATACCTGCACCTGCTCAGCACAGAGAAGTTTGTCTTTAAACTACATAGACCAGTTGTGTGTAATTTGTAGAGTACAAGATAATTACCACATGGCATACAAACACACTGATAAAGTTTGGGGTCACTTTGAAATTTCCTTATTTTTGAAAGAAAAGCACTGTTCTTTTCAACGAAGATCACTTTAAACTAATCAGAAATCCACTCTATACATTGCTAATGTGGTAAATGACTATTCTAGCTGCAAATGTCTGGTTTTTGGTGCAATATCTCCATAGGTGTATAGAGGCCCATTTCCAGCAACTCTCACTCCAGTGTTCTAATGGTACAATGTGTTTGCTCATTGCCTCAGAAGGCTAATGGATGATTAGAAAACCCTTGTACAATCATGTTAGCACAGCTGAAAACAGTTGAGCTCTTTAGAGAAGCTATAAAACTGACCTTCCTTTGAGCAGATTGAGTTTCTGGAGCATCACATTTATGGGGTTGATTAAATGCTTAAAATGTCTTGACTATATTTTCTATTCATTTTACAACTTATGATGGTAAATAAAAGTGTGACTTTTCATAGAAAACACAAAATTGTCTTGGCGACCCCAAACTTTTGAATGGTAGTGTATGAACACTGTAGCTGTGGAAAGAAAGAAAATAAACAGGCAAGGCAAGTTTATTTGTATAGCGCATTTCATACACACAGGCAATTCAATGCGCTTCACAAAAAATAAAAGCATAAGAACAGTAACAAAGAATTAAAGTAAAAGTGAAATCATTAAAATCCAAAATTAAAAAGAAATTAAAATAAAGAATTAAAGTAAAATCATTAAAATCAAAATTAAGTTAAAGGAAATTAATTACACTTTAGGTAAAAAGTAATCAAGTGAAAGCATCTGAGCACAGCTTTGTCTTGAGCCTGGATTTAA
The DNA here is from genome assembly GCF_027579695.1 of Neoarius graeffei. NCBI lineage: Eukaryota > Metazoa > Chordata > Actinopteri > Siluriformes > Ariidae > Neoarius > Neoarius graeffei. The sequence continues at coordinate 59,654,026 of NC_083577.1, read as the reverse complement.
AACTAACAACAGTAGGAGCATTTTTGATATCATCTGGAAGTTGGTTCCAAAGCTTAGCAGCATAGCAACTAAAGGCTGCTTCACCACACTTCGTTTTGACAGCTGGTATTACTAGCAAGTTTTTCTCTTGTGATCTTAGAGACCTAGTTGGTGCATATAATTGAAACATATCCAGTAGGTAGCTGGGTCCCATCCCATTTAATGTTTTAAATAGAAGAAGTAATGCCTTAAAGTCAATTCTATTGAGGTATTTCACCTGACGTCACAGGGTCACGTGACGCCCCGGTGTCCGCCATTTTGGACGGCAAGCTAGCTAATGTCAACAACAGTAGCTAGTATGTTACTGTAGCAATGTTTACGTTCAGTCATTTGGATGACTGTTAAAACCTTTCAGTCTCAAGTTTTTCCTTTACTGGATTTACTAGTTTACTGAGCCAGCGAGCCCCGGAGCGCTAGCTAGCCAGCCAGCCAGCCCCGGAGCGCTAGCTAGCCGGCCAGCCAGCCCCGGAGCGCTAGCTAGCTAGCGCCAGCCAGCCCCGGAGCGCGCTCAGTAAACTAGTAAATACAGTAAAGGAAAAACTTATAACGGGCCATGTCTCAACAGACTAAGAAGTTATTTCAATGACATTTAATAACATTTTGTTTATCCTGAGGACCGAAAGTAAATGAAAATGTGAACAAATCTTAGCTGTCAGTGAACAATCCTGGTGGAAGCAGGTAAACGTCGTTCTCTAAGCCTGCTAACCTCAATTTTTGCAAATACCTCTCCCTCTGCTCGCCCTGTAAATGCCCTACGTCGCTGGATAGTGAAGGTGTTTTCTGCATCTCGCTCCTTTTTCTTTTATGTTTTTCGTTTGTCGCCTTCCTCGCATTCAAACTGATTCGAGCCGTGCCGTCCAAAATGGCAGCATCACATGACTTGGTCACGTGAGTGAAATACCTCAATAGCTCACTGGGAGCCAGTGCAGAGACCTTAGGATTGGAGTGATATAGACTACCCTTTTTGTTCTTGTAAGAACCCTTGCTGCTGCATTTTGGATTAGTTACTGGAGATGAAAGCATGAATAAGTTTTGCTAGATCATGCTTTGACATGAGACCCCTGAGTTTAGAAAAGTTTTTTAGGTGATAGAATGCAGACTGGGGTGGCACGGTGGTGTAGTGGTTAGCGCTGTCGCCTCACAGCAAGAAGGTCCGGGTTCGAGCCCCGTGGCTGGCGAGGGCCTTTCTGTGTGGAGTTTGCATGTTCTCCCCGTGTCTGCGTGGGTTTCCTCCGGGTGCTCCGGTTTCCCCCACAGTCCAAAGACATGCAGGTTAGGTTAACTGGTGACTCTAAATTGACCGTAGGTGTGAATGTGAGTGTGAATGGTTGTCTGTGTCTATGTGTCAGCCCTGTGATGACCTGGCGACTTGTCCAGGGTGTACCCCGCCTTTCGCCCGTAGTCAGCTGGGATAGGCTCCAGCTTGCCTGTGACCCTGTAGAACAGGATAAAGCGGCTACAGATAATGAGATGAGAGAATGCAGGCTTTTTTTTTTTTACCACTTTCATATGACTGTTGAAGTTAAGTTCACTGTCAATAAGGACACCAAGGTTTTTGACAGAATCCTTTGCTTTAAGCCCCTTAGTTTCAAGAACAGTGGCAGATAGACATGCCTGTAGTAAGGGTGCGCAGATGCCAGGTCTTTTCTGGAATACTATTTAACATTATAGTATGAGGTTTTGGACGCAGCCATTCAGATTTCGGCCCGCCGTGTGAAGGACCGCCTCTTCTTCCACAACCTCATCTCTCAGCCAATCAAAGTCCCCGGAGCGTGTGACGTCACGAGCCGTGACAGCGCGTTAACTCCAAACAGCAGCGTCCCAGAGACAGCAGCGGAGTTTAAAGCCAGCAGCTCGGGGACGGTGTGCGCCGCCGCGGTGAGTCCAGGCACACTTTACATTCCTGCTCGCACAAAACACGGGCTTAGACCCGGAACTCTTTCTTAAAGTGAGGTTTCTGTGCGCTGGTGCTGAGCGAGCTTCCGACCGCTGCTGATAAACTTGTATCTGTAAGTAACACAGCCCGCTGGGCGGCGCGCCTCGGACCCACACACTACTCACTCTGCGGGGAGATAGAGATATAGATATATATATATATATATATATATATGTGTGTGTATGTATGTATGTATATGTGTGTGATATGTGTATATATACTAGTGCATCTCAAAAAATTAGAATACCATGAAAAAGTTCATTTTTTTCATAATTTAAGGGTTGTTTTACAATCAGGGTACGCAAGCTAAAAATCACATTTAACACTTATTACACTACCGTTCAAAAGTTTGGGGTCACCCAGACAATTTTGTGTTTTCCATGAAAAGTCACACTTTTTTTTATTTACCACCATAAGTTGTAAAATGAATAGAAAATCTAGTCAAGACATTTTTCTGGCCATTTTGAGCATTTAATCGACCCCACAAATGTGATGCTCCAGAAACTCAATCTGCTCAAAGGAAGGTCAGTTTTATAGCTTCTCTAAAGAGCTCAACTGTTTTCAGCTGTGCTAACATGATTGTACAAGGGTTTTCTAATCATCCATTAGCCTTCTGAGGCAATGAGCAAACACATTGTACCATTAGAACACTGGAGTGAGAGTTGCTGGAAATGGGCCTCTATACACCTATGGAGATATTGCACCAAAAACCAGACATTTGCAGCTAGAATAGTCATTTACCACATTAGCAATGTATAGAGTGGATTTCTGATTAGTTTAAAGTGATCTTCATTGAAAAGAACAGTGCTTTTCTTTCAAAAATAAGGACATTTCAAAGTGACCCCAAACTTTTGAACGGTAGTGTATCTTCAATATCAAAAGGCTTGACTAAATAAACTTGGTTGTTTATTGTAGCCCTGTGATAGCTCTGTTTACCATGCAAAAAAAAAAAATTGGTGATAACGTTATTTTTGGTGAATGTATGGCAATATGTCATTTAGCAAAATTACTCATGTCATTTAGAAAAAGTGCTTTTTTGACCACAGGCAGCTCCAAAAGGGATGCACTTAAATCATTCTTTATACCATAAAACACATACTTGGTTCCATATCATTGGAAACATTAAGTTTTAATGTTGAATGCCAGTAAGTTTTCAGACTATTTTGATCAAATTAGTATGTAATTGTGTCAAAAAAATGTCCTCTCCAAGACAGCTAATTTTTCAATATAAAATAACATATCTAAAATGATTATTTTCTTCCTAAAATGTGGTCAAGATATTGGGACATAAATATTAGAGACAACTAACACAAAGCTTACAGCCTTATATTTAAAAGCACTATGGAAGTAGTGGATTCTGAATTGTCAAAAAAAAAACCGTCCTCTCCGAGAATCACTTCATTTGTTTCTCCCAGCCCTGCTTAAAGCTACACTTAATCTTGTTATAATACAAACTATTACACATACCTATCTGTTCTTTAACTTGTCCTTCACTTAAAAACCGGTACAAGAACCAGTTTGAATCAATTTGAATTTTGGACCCCTGTGACACACAAACTCTGTACCCTGATTGTAAAACAATCCGTAATTCAAAAAGGTAAACTTTTTCATATATTCTGTATTCATTACATGTAAAGTGAAATATTTAAAGCCTTTTTTGTTTTAATTTTGATGATTATGGCTTATAGCGCATGAAAATCAGAAATCCAGTATTTCAAATTATTAGAATATTCCCTAAGATCTCATCTCATTATCTTTAGCCGCTTTATCCTGTTCTACAGGGTCGCAGGCGAGCTGGAGCCTATCCCAGCTGACTACGGGCGAAAGGCGGGGTACACCCTGGACAAGTCACCAGGTCATCACAGGGCTGACACATAGACACAGACAACCATTCACACTCACATTCACACCTACGGTCAATTTAGAGTCACCAGTTAACCTAACCTGCATGTCTTTGGACTGTGGGGGAAACCGGAGCACCCGGAGGAAACCCACGCGGACACAGGGAGAACATGCAAACTCCACACAGAAAGGCCCTCGCCGGCCACGGGGCTCAAACCCGGACCTTCTTGCTGTGAGGCAACAGCGCTAACCACTACACCACCGTGCCGCCCTATTCCCTAAGATCAATCAAAAAAAGGATTTACAATTCAGAAATGTCCAACTTCTGAAAAGTATATTCATTTATACACTCAACTCTACTCTTGGTTGAAACTCCTTTACCATGAGTTACTGTATCAATGCAGTGTGGCATGGAGGTGATCAGTCTGTGGCATTGCTGAGGTGTTATTGAAGCCCAGGTTGCTTTGATAGTGGCCTTCAGTGTATCTGTATTTTTGGGTCGGGTGTTTCTCATCTTCCTCTTGACAATACCCCATAGATTCTCTATTGCCCCTTTTCCACCAAAGCAGTTCCAGGGCTGGTTCGGGGCCAGTGCTTAGTTTGGAACCAGGTTTTCTGTTTCCACTAAACAAAGAATTGGCTCTGGGCCAGAAAAACCAGTTCCAGGCTAGCACCAACTCTTTGCTGGGCCAGAGGAAAGAACCGCTTATGTCAGCAGGGGGGGCGGAGTTGTTAAGACCAACAACAATCGCAAGACCGTGAAAGGTTGCCATTTTTAAGCAACGAGAAGCAGCAGCTGTACAAACGCGAAGTCATTTATTATTATTGTTGTTGTTGCTGCTGCTTCTTCTCCGTGTTGTTGTTGCTTCGATGTTTGTGCCAAGGTTTATGCAAACGCAGCGACGTAACTGACGTATACAGCGAGGTAACTGACGTATACAGTGACAATGATGTGGCTCCCCTTAGCACAGTGTGCTATGGAAAAGCAAACTGGTTCTCAGCTGGCTCGTAAGTTGAACGAGTTGTGAACCAGAAACAGCCCTGGAACTGATTTGGTGGAAAAGGGGTATATGGGGTTCAGGTCAGGCAAGTTGGCTGGCCAATCAAACACAGTAATATCCTGGTCAGCAAACCATTTGGTAGTCATTTTGGCACTGTGGGTAGGTGCTAAGTCCCGCTGGAAAAGGAAATCAGCATCTCCAAAAAGCTCGTCAGCAGATGGAAGCATGAAGTGCTCTAAAATCTCCTGTTAGATGGCTGTATTGACTTTGGACTTGATAAAATACAGTGGACCAACACCAGCAGATGACATGGCACCCCAAATCATCAGACTGTGGAAACTTCACACTGGGCTTCAAACACCTTGGATTCTGTGCCTCTCCACTCTTCCTCCAGACTCTACAACCGTGATTTCCAAATTAAATGCAAAATTTACTTTCATCTGAAAAGAGGACTTTGGACCACTGAGCAACAGTCCATTTCTTTCTCTCCTTAGCCCAGATAAGACACTTCTGACATTGTCTCTGGCTCAGGAGTAGCTTGATATTAGGAATGCGAAAGTTGTATCCCCTTTCTTGAAGATGTCTGTTCGTGATGGGTCTTGATACGCTGACACCAGCCTCAGTCCACTCCTTGTGAAGCTCTCCCAAATTCTTGAATTAACTTTTCTTGACAGTTCTCTCAAGACTGCGGCCATCCCTGTTGCTTGTGCACCTTTTCCAGCCACCCTTTTCAGCAGTGACCTTTTGTGGCTTACCCTCCTTGTGGAGGGCATCAGTGATCATCTTCTGGACAACAGTCAAGTCAGCAGTCTTCCCCATGATTGTGGTTGTGTGTACTGAACTAGACCGAGAGATACACTGTGTTCATACTGTTTTACTCAAACTCTCATCTCATTATCTCTAGCCGCTTTATCCTGTTCTACAGGGTCACAGGCAAGCTGGAGCCTATCCCAGCTGACTACGGGTGA
>NC_083577.1:59128240-59308240 GCF_027579695.1 Neoarius graeffei | reverse complement strand
TTATGATGACCTTTTAAACCAATTAATGCATGTCTGCTCCAGTAAATCACTTTGTACTTTTAAAATCTTGTTGCACTTCTACTAAAGATGTTGTAAAATATTAATTAAAATTATTAACATTAATTATTTCCTATATTAAACAAGAAAGGGATGCCCTTTCCAACAGACTTTTCTGTAAAAGTCTCTCTAGAGTCATGCCTTCAAAGTGAATAAATATTTTCATTCCAACATGAGTTTTGTTAAGTATGCAGATTTAATTACAGGAAGCCTGTTTTGCACACATACATGCAAATTTAGTGGGTTTTTTTAAAAGAAAGAATATTAGCAATAAACTGGCAAAAGAAACGCATTTTTAATTACTCTATTCACCTCTAGTACCTTGCCTTAGAGGAAATATAACTTTTTTTTTTTACAGAGAGGCAGATCTTTCTGAAGGAGCTTGTTAGAAGTGAAGCTTTTCTTTTCTGTCCAGAAGTTAAACTTCACTCAGTTAGCAAGTCAGCTACCGTTAGCCGAAACCACAGCTTAGATGTGACAACAAGGTTCATGTTTAGACTTGTAAACTGAACGTGTAGCTCGGTTGTGTTTAGTTCACACATCCACTCACAATTTATGTATTTTATATCTGACCTTTTTAGTGCTCTCTCTCACACACAGTCTTACTAAACTGAAGTCAGACTCCGGTTCGCGTAGCTAACACTGTGGGCTAACTAGCTCCTTTTTCACTGTATATCTGTAGTATAGTGCTGGAATAAAATTAACCGAGATATAAAACATAAAGACCTGAACTTGTTTACATGCGGAAACAGACACTCGGGATAACAATAGCAAGCGCGCTAACAGCACTCCCTCAGTGCCTCATTCATTCGGCACGCCGCGGCGGCGCCTCGCTACAGTGCTAACTCTTCAACACACTCACTATTCCGTACATATACACATTATTATAACCACACAGCTATTACATCAGCTTCTCTGATACATGCTCATACTGTTTTATCGCTAAAACCTACACCTACTGTCCGTTCTTTTAAAATGTCGGCAACATGTAACTCACCATGTTGACTTAGCATTTAGCAACCGAACTTCTCCTCCACTACCCAATAAACTGCAAGCTGATTGGATAACTCAGTCAAGGTTCAAAGTTCACGAAGGACGGAAGTTGTGTCGCTCGAGCGCTGAGCAGCAAAACAGTGAGAGAAACGAGCCGAGTTAACTGACTCGAATTGTTTCTTCAATCGGAAACTAATTTAGTGAACCCTAAAAAAAAAAAAAAAAAACACTTACACTGCGGTGATTAATGCGCAGCTTCTTTCAGCAGTGTTAAAAATTAAACATTTATCCCGATAAAGCTATTTTGTAACTGAAAGCTTTCGGAAAATGTCCCGTAGAAACCCATATTGTGATAATATAAATCGTCTTATCATAGATAAGACAGAAAACTATGTATAACGTTTTTTTTTCTTACAATCTAAAAGGTTTCACCATTAAATTATACAGAGAAGCTTGAATTTTTTTTTTGGGGGGGGGTGAGAAAAGTGTTGCGCATGCGCAGAAGCTTTATCATTTTTCATCTCATCTCATCTCATTATCTCTAGCCGCTTTATCCTTCTACAGGGTCGCAGGCAAGCTGGAGCCTATCCCAGCTGACTACGGGCGAAAGGCGGGGTACACCCTGGACAAGTCGCCAGGTCATCACAGGGCTGACACATAGACACAGACAACCATTCACACTCACACCTACAGTCAAGTTAGAGTCACCAGTTAACCTAACCTGCATGTCTTTGGACTGTGGGGGAAACCGGAGCACCCGGAGGAAACCCACGCGGACACGGGGAGAACATGCAAACTCCACACAGAAAGGCCCTCGCCGGCCACGGGGCTCGAACCCGGACCTTCTTGCTGTGAGGCGACAGCGCTAACCACTACACCACCGTGCCGCCCCTGTTTCAAAACTCATCTCATCTCATCTCATTATCTCTAGCCGCTTTATCCTTCTACAGGGTCGCAGGCAAGCTGGAGCCTATCCCAGCTGACTACGGGCGAAAGGCGGGGTACACCCTGGACAAGTCGCCAGGTCATCACAGGGCTGACACATAGACACAGACAACCATTCACACTCACATTCACACCTACGGTCAATTTAGAGTCACCAGTTAACCTAACCTGCATGTCTTTGGACTGTGGGGGAAACCGGAGCACCCGGAGGAAACCCACGCGGACACGGGGAGAACATGCAAACTCCGCACAGAAAGGCCCTCGCCGGCCCCGGGGCTTGAACCCAGGACCTTCTTGCTGTGAGGTGACAGTGCTAACCACTACACCACCGTGCCGCCAAAGCAGAGATCTAAGAGGTAAAATCAGTATAATCTAGAGGTGAAGATTGGGGATAAAAGCTGAATGTTTAGAACATGTGGCAGGAATAGTCTACATTTATTATGCATTTAGAGCAAACTTCAAAAACACTGGCATATACTTTCAGGCATACACAACGAATGGCATGATAGAATTAACTGTCTTTAACCATTTCTTCTTCTTTTCCCTATAGCCAGCAAGAGCAACACTGATGACATTTTAATTGGTGTGTTTCAGGCATTTAAACTTGGTCGAGCCCATCCCTCTCCAAGCTTGATCAATAGACAGTTTAGAGCAGCCAGTTAACCTGGCTGCATGTCTTTGGACTGTGGGGCAAACCGGAGCACCCAGAGGAAACCCGTACAGACATGGGGAGAACATGCAAACTCCACACAGAAAGGCCCCTCGTTGGCTGTGAAGTTTGAACCCAGAACCTTCTTGCTATAGGCAACAGTCCTGACCACTACACCACCATGCCGCCCCACTTTAACCATTTACATTTTAGACAAGTGTTGCCAGGCAAAACAAACCTGGCCTGGCAGCACTTATTTTATACCTATATGTTGATAATGGTAATATTTCTCAATCATCAGCTGTCAAGTTATAGTCCTATGAAAATCCATGACCTTGAATTTGACATTTCAAAGTTATTCAAGGTCAAAGGTCATAGTGCCAAATGAAAGCCCATATGGCACTTCCTATAAGTTGATAATGGTAAACATATGTCTACCATCAACCGTTTCCAATTTATAGATAGTTTTCATATGACGTCACAGAGTCGGAGATTCCCTAGTGGCGGCCATCTTGCAGGTCAAGCTTACCGTACGGGTGACTAAGCACACATTGTAACGCGCGAGTACAAAGTCTTCAAAAGAACCCAAGCAGGCTATTTAAAGCTAGCAATGGTGCACATCTGTTGTATTCACGGCTGTCGTAATAGGTCAAATGATGAAGTCAAGCGGAGCTTTTATGGAATTCCCACTGTACGGGAGCACGAAGGCGAGCAAACAAAGAAACTCAGCATACAAAGGAGAAATCTATGGCTTGCGAGAATCAACCGCAAGGATTATCAGCCTTCCAAACACAGCAAAGTCTGCTCCGATCATTTTATAAGTGGTAAGTTGTTTAAATAAACAATCAATTGTGTTTAAGTTTGTTTTTGGAAACCAAAACATCATGTGAACAATCTCTGGAGAATGTCCTAACTGGAACCGCTGAGTGTAAGTTTACATTGTAATGTACACTTAATATCGCTCGTTTGTCATGTTTCTATTTGAAACTTGTCACTTCACTCACACAAGGGTCATTTTTGAAAAACATTTTAGGTCTATTCTGTATGATTTGATTTGTGTTTGGGATGCAAACAGCGCGCCTTTTGGCGGATGCCGCCTGAATCGCGCAGATCCGATTTTTTTTTTTTGGGGGGGGCGTTGGAGTGTCTGATTATAATTTCAAAGTAAATTCTGTATTAAAATTACTAAATAAGCAAATCCATTACAGTCCATGAAACAGGAAGTATAAGGATGAGAAAAAAACAGTTTAAATCAGAAAGCTGCGCACATTTGCGCAGCCTGAGCGGTGTGCAGGACTGCACAAATGTGCGCAGCTTTCCGATTTAAACTGTTTTTTTCTCATCCTTATACTTCCTGTTTCATGGACTGTAACGGATTTGCTTATTTAGTAATTTTAATACAGAATTTACTTTGAAATTATAATCAGACACTCCAACGCCCCCCCCAAAAAAAATCGGATCTGCACGATTCAGCCGTGAAAAAGGCGGCATCCGACAAAAGGCGCGCTGTGAATATATAAAGTTGTATATATCAGACAGCCTTTAAAGTTTGATGAAGTCAGTTTCAGGCTTTGGAGCAGGCTTTGGCAGTTTCAGGTTTTGGCAGCCCTGCATAGTCACTTGAAAATGCATCTTTGTCCACTTCGTAGGGGTCAATTCCCTCAATCAAGGCCAGTTTGGCTGCATACCGTTGTCGTGAGATGTCGTCTAATTTATCTATATACTTCTGTTTGCTTGATTTTGCCGACATTGATCTTTATTTTAGAAAACTGACTATATAACTTCATAAATTCGTCTGAGATAACGTAGCCGGTAATGGCGATGGTCCGTTTTGTTTGCCCCACAAGATGGCGGCTGGAGGGCATTCCCCAGAATGCCGTGACGTCAGTGAAAACTATCTATAGCCCTCTGAAAACCCGTGACCTTGAGTTTGACCTTTCAAGATCACTTAAAGTCAAAGGTCATAGTGCCAAATAAAAGACGATATAGGAGTTCCTATATGCTCATAATAGTAAACATTTGTCTATCGGCAACCGTTTTTGAGTTATAATGGAAAATGTTATTTTGACCGAAAGGTTGACCTTTCTGGTGACCTTGACCTTCACCTTGATCCCATTACCCCCAAAATTTAATCAGGTAATCTACGGACCATTGCCCACCTATCCTGAAAATTTGAAGTCAATCAGTGCAACCGTCTAGACGCTAGATTTTTAACAGACACACACAAACAAACAAGGTCAAAGGTCATGCTGCCAAATGAAAGCCCATATATGACTTCCTATATGTTGATAATGATAAACATCTCTCTATCTCTAACAGTTTTCAAGTTATAATGGAAAATATGCAAATTTTAGCGATGACCTTGACCCCCCTGACATTTGACCCCCAACCGCTAAGAAAACTATGAGAGATACCCCATCATGTAGCACATCAGTGTAAGCAGAATTGAAAGATGAACATTTTGGAATTGGTTTGAAGTAAATATGATGAATATGAAGGAAGATATCACAAAAAACCCTCCCCAATTTTGACCTTTTTGTTGACCTTGACCGGATGACCCTCAAAATGTTGGAAGTTCTATTTGAGACAAATGCCCATCTATCCTGAAAATTTCATGAATATTTGGTCCTGCTGTTTCCCCGTAATGTTGCTAACAAAAAAAACAAACAAACCACACTGAAAACAATACCACGTCCCCTGTGGACTCCCTCCCGGGCAAGGTAATTACTCACACACTTCTTTGTATAAAGTCTGCTGGAAGCTACTACATATGTAATGCTTTTTTGAACCTAATATCATGTACAACTAAATATGAATTCAAACAAACACTTCTAGTTCATTCTAAGTTCTATTTCATTTAAATTAAGCTATTAGAAAAAATAAGAAAATTAACTCTGTCATTATTATTAACCTTTAATAACTTGCCAGACAAACTGAGTTTTGAAAATAATTAGCAAATTTACAAACCTCATATCCAGAAAGGTTGGGATATTTCCTAAAATGCAATAAAAACAAAAATGTGCAATTTGTAAATATTCGTGAACCTTTATTAAACTGACAAACATATAATAAAATGACTCCTAATATTTTTGGTTTGCCAACTTGCTTGTATTTTGCAGATATCACTTAAAAAATAGTTGGGACAGAGGAATTTGAAGTCCAAAAAATTTGAAGAGCAAAAAGTTTATAAAATATTTGAGTTACACAGTTTTGAAACAGGGGCGGCACGGTGGTGTAGTGGTTAGCGCTGTCGCCTCACAGCAAGAAGGTCCGGGTTCGAGCCCCGTGGCCGGCGAGGGCCTTTCTGTGCGGAGTTTGCATGTTCTCCCTGTGTCTGTGTGGGTTTCCTCTGGGTGCTCCGGTTTCCCCCACAGTCCAAAGACATGCAGGTTAGGTTAACTGGTGACTCTAAATTGACCGTAGGTGTGAATGTGAGTGTGAATGGTTGTCTGTGTCTATGTGTTAGCCCTGTGATGACCTGGTGACTTGTCCAGGGTGTACCCCGCCTTTCACCCGTAGTCAGCTGGGATAGGCTCCAGCTTGCCTGCGACCCTGTAGAAGGATAAAGCGGCTAGAGATAATGAGATGAGATGAGTTTTGAAACAGGGGCGGCACGGTGGTGTAGTGGTTAGCGCTGTCGCCTCACAGCAAGAAGGTCCGGGTTCGAGCCCCGTGGCCGGCGAGGGCCTTTCTGTGCGGAGTTTGCATGTTCTCCCCGTGTCCGCGTGGGTTTCCTCTGGGTGCTCCGGTTTCCCCCACAGTCCAAAGACATGCAGGTTAGGTTAACTGGTGACTCTAAATTGACCGTAGGTGTGAATGTGAGTGTGAATGGTTGTCTGTGTCTATGTGTCAGCCCTGTGATGACCTGGCGACTTGTCCAGGGTGTACCCCGCCTTTCGCCCGTAGTCAGCTGGGATAGGCTCCAGCTTGCCTGTGACCCTGTAGAACAGGATAAAGCGGCTAGAGATAATGAGATGAGTTTTGAAACATTCCACAATAAGCAGGTGTATTTGAAACAGGTGAGGGTATCATGAACGGGTAGCCTATAAAAGGAGCATTCACGAAAAGCTCAGTCTTTACCTAGCAAAGAGAGTTGTAGCTTAATACTTTGTGCCAAACTTTGTGAGGGAATTGTCAATCAGTTCAAAAAGAACATTTCTCACTGCAAGCTTGAAAAGAATTTAGGTCTTTCATCATGTACAATACATAATATTGTGAAAAGATTAAGGGAATCTGGAGAAATCTCAGTCTGTGTAGGGCAAGGCCAGAAACCATTGTTTAATGTGCATGACCTTCAAGGCCTCAGATGACATCATGTAAGAAACTGTCATTCTACTGTGATAAATATAACGACATGGGCTTGGGAGTACTTCAGAAAACAATTGTCACTTACACTCACCGGCCACTTTAATAGGAACTTGTTTTTGATTCTAAAACCTCGGTCACAACCGGCTGTACGTGCTCCTACGGCCGGTCTACGTGCAAAAAACGCAAGAAACACACAGAGGGCGCGCGTGAAACGCACAGAGGGCGCGCGTGTAACGTGCTGATTTTCGAGCCGTAGACTGGCCGCAGACCGGCCACGGAGGTTCTTTGTCATGTCAAACAAACTCTACAGGCGCTTATGTTTTTTTCAGGTTGCAAGACAAACTTACGGCCAACGTGCGTCTTTCTCCACGAACAAAAAAAACGCAGCGATTTGGGAAACGCCAAAAATCGCACGGCCAAAACATCGTACGTCCGGTTGTGACCTAGGCTTAAGATTCCTGTTCTTGGCTGGCAGGAGTGGAACCCAATGTGGTCTTCTGCTGTTGCATGCTGAGATGCTTTTCTACTCACCATGATTGTAAAGAGTTACTATGATTTGCTATATCCTTCCTGGCAGCTCGAACCAATCTGGCCATTTTCCTCTGCCTTCTCTTATCAACGAGACGTTTCCACCCACAGAACTGTCACTCACTCAATGTTTTTTTGTTTGTCGCACCATTCTGTGTAAACTCTAGAGACTGTTGTGTGTGAAAACCCCAGGAGATCAGCAGTTTCTGAAATACTCAAACCAGTCCATCTGGCACCAACGCCCACGCCACAGTGAAAGTCACAGAGATGATAATTTTTCCCATTCTGATGTTTGAAGTGAACGTTAACTGAAGCTCTTGATTTGTGTCTGCATGATTTTATGCATTGTGCTGCTGTCAAGGGATCGGCTGATTAGAGAACTGCATCAAACAGCAGGTGGATGGGTGTTCCTAATAAAGTGGCCAGTGAGTGTACGCAGTCCACTGCAGCATCAAGAAATGCAACCTGAAACTGTATTACACAAGGAGAAAGCTTGATATGAGAATGTTGAGCAGTCTCGTATCAAGCAAGAAGGGGAAAAAATTCCACTGGCAAAACTGTAAAAATTATTGTCCTCAGTTCCTAAATTATTTTAAAAAGTGTAATTAAAAGGAAAAGTGATGTAAAACAGTAACACAGTGGTAAACATGCCTCTGTTCCAACTCTTTTGAGTGTGTGGCAGGCGTCAAATTCTCATCTCATTATCTCTAGCCGCTTTATCCTTCTACAGGGTCGCAGGCAAGCTGGAGCCTATCCCAGCTGACTACGGGTGAGAGGCGGGGTACACCCTGGACAAGTCGCCAGGTCATCACAGGGCTGACACATAGACACAGACAACCATTCACACTCACATTCACACCTACGCTCAATTTAGAGTCACCAGTTAACCTAACCTGCATGTCTTTGGACTGTGGGGGAAACCGGAGCACCCGGAGGAAACCCACACGGACACGGGGAGAACATGCAAACTCCACACAGAAAGGCCCTCGCCGGCCCCGGGGCTCGAACCCAGGACCTTCTTGCTGTGAGGCGACAGCGCTAACCACTACACCACCGTGCCGCCACATCAAATTCTAAAATAGTTTATATTTACAAAATACATGGTCAGTGAAAACATTGGAAATCTTTTCTTTGTACTTTTGTCAGTTAAATAAAGGTTCACGTGAATTAACAAATCATATATTCTTGTTTTTATAGCATTTTCGAAAATATCCTAACTTTCTTGGAAATGGGGTTTGTACAAGTGTGAGATGTTGTCGGGTTTTGTTTTTTAGTCTGGGATCATTCCCTGCAGTATTTTTCCTGATGTTTGGGGTTTACTGGTAGCCATGCACTTACGGACAGCTCTCTCTTCATCTCAGGCCACAGGCTTTCAACAGGCTTCAAATCAGTGGGCTTTTTATTTTGCAGTGGTTTTTTTTTTTTTTTTTTGATGACTGTCTTGCCGAAGCCAAGAAGCCTTTATTTGTCACACGTGCATCAAGCACAGAATTAAGCACACAGTGAAATTTAACCTCTGCATTTAATCCATCTGAAGCAGTGAACACACACATGCACACACAAGTGAGAGATGAGCGCACACACACATACCCAGAGCAGTGGGCAGCTATGCTACAGCACCCGGGGAGCAGTTATGGGTTAGGTGCCCTTGCTCAAGGGCACTTCAGCCCAACCTTAGGCCATAGCTGCCCCATGTTAACCTAACCGCATGTCTTTGTTGAAAGATCTTCTGGTAAGACATAGCCTCCCAGATGCTACCTGGGTTTCTACCAAAATATCCTGATAATTTTGGGAATTCTTGATGCCACTGATAATCAAGAGAGTCCCTATAGTGATGAGCATCAAATACGTCCTATATTTCTATATTTCACAGTAGGTAGGTGTGATCATCTCTGCAGAGCATAGCAGGCAGGTTTAGCCTAAAATGCTTCTCACCTGACAAGGCCTTTTTTTTTAAACTATTAACGATATAATTCTGACTATACAAAATATAATACAGACTATTCAAGGTCAACGTCAACTATAAGCAGTGAGATAAAATAATCCGTCTAAATGTTGGAATGTTATCCAACATGTAGAACAAAAAGCAAACAGTACAGCCACCCATGAAGCAGCACACAGCTGACAGTGAGATGGTGAAAAAAACATTGTGTCTGATACAGGATCTATTTATAACCTGTCCACAGGTACCCGGGAAAAGCTGTCAGTCGCCATGTTGCCACTGCTATCCGTCATGCTCTTTTAATTGGCCACATGTTCCTGTTTACCTCTAAAATGTACTTCTCTTGCCGCATGAGGAGTGACATGCATTTTTGTAGTTGTATCATTACACCCTGACAGAACCACCTATTTCTGTTCCACAGCAAACTTCTCAAACAGAGTTTTGATCTCGTGGCTGATCTCATAGGTGCTGGGAAAGTTGAGAAGAGAAACAGAAAGTGTAAAGCAGTCTTTAACATTATATTGTTTTATGTTCTCTGATGTTGTCTGGAACAACTTCAGATTATTATTCGTACTTTCTTGGTTTTAAATTACAAGCCATTAAAAAGTGTAATGGCAGAAAATAAGATGCTCTTTCACATTTTTTGGGGAGACCAAGGAGAATGACATGACAAAAGAGTCATCTGCAGAAGCAAGAACAATTTTCATGTAATTGGCTGCCATCCCTGAGTTTTTGTGCTCGACCTGGTGTTAGCTTCAAAGCCTTCCAAAAATGGTCTGAGACTTACACAGGTACACGGTGGTCTTGTGAGGTCTATTGCTTTGCCAGCTGCTTTGAACATTTTCAACAAAGGAAAATATGAGACGCTGGTACATGGGCACATAAACAGTGGACAAAATTACCAAGCAGGGAAGAACACAGGGCACTTGAAAGTAGAAGTGCCATTAGGGAAATAATCTCATTTTTAGATGGTTAGCAGTATATGATATTATCCATATTCATGCATGAGATTATAATAAATATACAGTGCTAACTACAGCCAGATGGAGTTCTTGAAGTCTTGGGTTTATCCATCCATCCATCCATTATCCATAACCGCTTATCCTGTGCAGGGTCACAGGCAAACTGGAGCCTATCCCAGCTGACTATGGGCGAGAGGTGAGGTACACCCTGGACAAGTCACCAGGTCATTGCAGGACTGACATAGAGAGACAAACAATAATACCAAACATAATGTTTAAAAACCATTCACACCTACGGTCAATTTAGAGCCACCAATTAGCCTAACGTGCATGTCTTTGGACTGTGGAGGAGACTGGAGCACCCGGAGGAAACCCACACAGACAGACATGGGGAGAACGTGCAAACTCCACACAGAAAGGCTTCCATCAGCCACTGGGCTAGAACCCAGAACCTTCTTGCTGTGAGGCAACAGTGCTCACCACTACACCACCGTGTTGCCCAGCTTTGGGTTTATACCACAAGGAATCCACATTCATTTCATTTAAACTACAGACTCTTCATTGTGTCCTGAAAGAGCTAGAACCAAGTTCAACTTCAAGTTCTTTAAGAATTAGTAATGAATAATGAAGAATAAAGAATAATAACTTGTACGCAATGTTTAAAAACCATTGATGTTGATTTCTTCTGTATCTTAATGTCATAAAACTCAGAACAAAAGCCATATCCTTGGTTATAGTCTTTGAAATGTTCATTCTCATATTTGAGCACATCATTAGTTCAATTACATAATATTAGCCTTGCATGCTATGTAATTACTGTCTCCTCACTTCCTGGCCTTAATTGAGAGACA
This sequence comes from Neoarius graeffei, assembly GCF_027579695.1. Lineage (NCBI taxonomy): Eukaryota > Metazoa > Chordata > Actinopteri > Siluriformes > Ariidae > Neoarius > Neoarius graeffei. The sequence goes on along the minus strand of NC_083577.1, from coordinate 59,297,005 downwards.
AACATGAAATGAGAGTAGAAAGGAAGTGTGACTATCACAGTAAACACTTGCAGTTGTTCTGAGTGGACTTTAAAGTAAAATCTTATCATTAGAAAACAGAGTCTTGCTATATAAAGTTTGCTGTATAAATAAATCTTGCATCTTACCATGCGCGATTCCTCTGGGTAGGTGTACTGTGGATAGGTGACTCTAAATAACCCCTAGAAATGAATGTATGATGTCCTGCAAGGAACTAGCATCCAATTCACAGTGTATTCATGCCTCTCCCACCCAGTGTTCCCATGATAGGCCCTAGGTCCACCGTGACCCTGAGCAGGAGCAGAATCTAAACTATAAAACTGACATTACAGCTGCAGAACAAACACGGTGCAAGAAGTGTTACTGTAAATGTATTGATAATATACAGTGGTGCTTGAAAGTTTGTGAAACCTTTAGAATTGTCTATATTTCTGCATAAATATGACCTAAAACATCATCAGATTTTCACACAAATCCTAAAAGTAGATAAAGAGAACCCAGTTAAACAAATGAGACAAAAATATTATACTTGGTCATTTATTTATTGAGGAAAATGATCCAATATTACATATCTGTGAGTAGCAAAAGTATGTGAACCTCTAGGATTAGCAGTTAATTTGAAGATGAAATTAGAGTCAGGTGTTTTCAATCAATGGAATGACAATCAGGTGTGAGTGGGCACCCTGTTTTATTTAAAGAACAGGGATCTATCAAAGTCTGATCTTCACAACACATGTTTGTGGAAGTGTATCATGGCACGAACAAAGGAGATTTCTGAGGACCTCAGAAAAAGCATTGTTGATGCTCATCAGGCTGGAAAAGGTTACAAAACCATCTCTAAAGAGTTTGGACTCCACCAATCCACAGTCAGTCAGATTGTGTACAAATGGAGGAAATTCCAGACCATTGTTACCCTCCCCAGGAGTGGTCGACTCACAAAGATCACTCCAAGAGCAAGGCGTGTAATTGAGGTATTTCACTCACGTGACCAAGTCATGTGATGCTGCCATTTTGGACGGCACGGCTCGAATCAGTTTGAATGCGAGGAAGGCGACAAACGAAAAACATAAAAGAAAAAGGAGCGAGATGCAGAAAACACCTTCACTATCCAGCGACGTAGGGCATTTACAGGGCGAGCAGAGGGAGAGGTATTTGCAAAAATTGAGGTTAGCAGGCTTAGAGAACGACGTTTACCTGCTTCCACCAGGATTGTTCACTGACGTACGGAAGTACACGAAGCCCTCGTCTTTACCTGACTTCGGCCCACATGATCTGTATACCTATGTCGTTAAAAACCCATCGCCATACACAGGTATTGATCTGAAAGCGTATACGAGTTTGGATGCCTACAAATATTTTGTGTCAGGCTGGGTAACATGCCTACATCAGCGGGTCGTCCCTGGAGCTGGTGGTCGCCATCTTATTACAGCTAAGGTTTGTTCACATTTTCATTTACTTTCGGTCCTCAGGATAAACAAAATGTTATTAAATGTCATTGAAATAACTTCTTAGTCTGTTGAGACATGACCCGTTATAAATTTGCTGTTACCAGGCAATGACCAAGAACTGTATTATTAGGGTTGGTGTAGTTGTAGCAGTGTATTAGCAACTAGCTGTTAGCACTAGCTAATGTCAACAACATCGTAGCTAGTATGTTACTGTAGCAATATTTACGTTCAGTCATTTGGATGACTGTTAAAACCTTTCAGTCTCAAGTTTTTCCTTTACTGGATTTACTAGTTTACTGAGCTAGCGCACTCGGCCAAGCCGGGAGCCATCGCGCGCTCTCCGGCCGAGCCGGGAGCCATCGCGCGCTCTCCGGCCGAGCCGGGAGCCATCGCGCGCTCTCCGGCCGAGCCGGGAGCCATCGCGCGCTCGGCGGCCGAGCCGGGAGCCATCGCGCGCTCGGCGGCCGAGCCGGGAGCCATCGCGTGCTCGGCGGCCGAGCCGGGAGCCATCGCGCGCTAGCCGGCCGCGCCGGGAGCCATCGCGCGCTAGCCGGCCGAGCCGGGAGCCATCGCGCGCTAGCCGGCCGAGCCGGGAGCCATCGCGCGCTAGCTCAGTAAACTAGTAAATCCAGTAAAGGAAAAACTTGAGACTGAAAGGTTTTAACAGTCATCCAAATGACTGAACGTAAATATTGCTACAGTAACATACTAGCTACTGTTGTTGACATTAGCTAGCTTGCCGTCCAAAATGGTGGACACCGGGGCGTCACGTGACCCTGTGACGTCAGGTGAAATACCTCAATAGTCAGCGAGGTCACAAAGGACCCCAGGGTAACTTCTAAGCAACGGGAGGCCTCTCTCACATTGGCTAATGTTAATGTTCATGAGTCCACCATCAGGAGAACACTGAACAACAATGGTATGCATGGCAGGGTTGCAAGGAGAAAGCCACTGCTCTCCAAAAAGAACATTGCTGCTCATCTGCAGTTTACTAAAGATCACGTGGACAAGCCAGAAGGCTATTGAAAAAATGTTTTGTGTATGGATGAGACCAAAATAGAACTTTTTGGTTTAAATGAGAAGCGTTATGTCTGGAAAAAGGAAAACACTGCATTCCAGCATAAGAACCTTTTCCTATCTGTGAAACATGGTGGTGGTAGTATCATGGTTTGGGCCTGTTTTGCTGCATCTGGGCCAGGACGGCTTGCCATCATTGATGGAACAATGAATTGTGAATTATACCAGCAAATTCTAAAGGAAAATGTCAGGACATCTGTCCATGAGCTGAATCTCAAGAGAAGGTGGGTCATGCAGCAAGACAACGACCCTAAACACACAAGTCGTTCTACCAAAGAATGGTTAAAGAAGAATAAAGTTAATGTTTTGGAATGGCCAAGTCAAAGTCCTGACCTTAATCCAATCGAAATGTTGTGGAAGGACCTGAAGCGAGCAGTTCATGTGAGGAAACCCACCAACATCCCAGAGTTGAAGCTGTTCTGTACAGAGGAATGGGCTAAAATTTCTCCAAGCCAGTGTGCAGGACTGATCAACAGTTATCAGAAACGTTTAGTTGCAGTTATTGCTGCACAAGGGGGTCACACCAGATACTGAAAGCAAAGGTTCACATACTTTTGCCACTCACAGATATGTAATATTGGATAATTTCATCTCATTATCTCTAGCCGCTTTATCCTGTTCTACAGGGTCGCAGGCAAGCTGGAGCCTATCCCAGCTGACTACGGGCGAAAGGCGGGGTACACCCTGGACAAGTCGCCAGGTCATCACAGGGCCGACACATAGACACAGACAACCATTCACACTCACACCTATGGTCAATTTAGAGTCACCAGTTAACCTAACCTGCATGTCTTTGGACTGTGGGGGAAACCGGAGCACCCGGAGGAAACCCACGCGGACACAGGGAGAACATGCAAACTCCACACAGAAAGGCCCTCGCCAGCCACAGGGCTCGAACCCGGACCTTCTTGCTGTGAGGCGACAACGCTAACCACTACACTACCGTGCCGTCAATATTGGATCATTTTCCTCAATAAATAAATGACCAAGTATAATATTTTTGTCACATTTGTTTAACTGGGTTCTCTTTATCTACTTTTAGGACTTGTGTGAAAATCTGATGATGTTTTATATGCAGAAATATAGAAAATTCTAAAGGGTTCACAAACTTTCAAGCAGCACTGTAATTACCATTTTATACAGCCTGTATTTAGCATATGATGAGAGGAAACAATGCTAGATTCTGAATAAAGAAAAAAGCACTAAAATGTATCTTTCCTCATTGCTGGGGTGATTTCTTCATGCTTTTTTGTACCTTTAATATATCTTTCACCTGGAAATATGGATATAGTCTGTCCATCCATCCATCCATCCATCCATCATCCGTAGCCACTTATGCTGTGCAGGATCCCAGGCAAGCTGGAGCCTATCCAAGCTGACTATGGGCAAGAGGCAGGGTACACCCTGGACAAGTCGCTAGGTCAGCCTTTCTCAACCAGGGTGCCATGGCTCCCTGGGGTGCCGTCTGGCTTCGTTAGGGGTGCCGTCAAAAAATTATATATTTTAACATTGAAATAAATAAAATGAATTAAAATTCCAAAAAACGATAGTTACACTAATGCAGATCATCGCCACCTCATGCGTCATCAAAATTTGTCTCACAGTCCCCTTTCCCATGTCACAACGTCACTGCCGGGGTCAGCATATGATCAGCGTGAATGCGTATATTTTATATGGGGGGGTGCCTTGAGAATTCGCATACTTCTGAAGGGTGCCGTGACTGAAAAAAGGTTGAGAAACACTGCGCTAGGTCATTGCAGGGCCAATGCATAGAGACAAACAACCATTCACACTTACATTCACACCTATGGTCAATTTAGAGCCACCAATTAGCCTGACCTACATGTCTTTGTACTGTGGGGGGAAACCGGAGCACCCAGAGGAAACCCACGCAGACACGGGGAGAACATGCAAACTACATACAAAAAGGCCGCTGTCCTCGAACCCAGAACATTTTTGCTGTGAGGCGACAGTGCTAACCACTACACCACCGTGCCACCTATGGATATAGTGTACCTTTAAAAAACAATTTAAAGTTCATAAATGAACTGTAAGTACAGTAGTTTTTAGAATAAAACTTTAAAGGTATACTAGATAGGGCGGCACAGTGGTATGGTGGTTAGCACTGTTATCTCACAGCAAGAAGGTTCTGCGTTTGAGCCCAGTGGCCAACGGCGGCCTTTCTGTATGGAGTTTGCATGTTCTCCCCGTGTCTGCATGGGTTTCCTCCGGGTGCTCCGGTTTCCCTCACAGTCCAAAGACATGCAGGGTAGGCCAATTGGTGGTTCTAAATTGACCGTAGGTGTGAATGGTTGTTTGTCTCTATGTATCAGCCCTGCGATGACCTAGTGACTTGTCCAGGGTGTACCTCACCTCTCGCCCATAGTCAGCTGGGATAGGCTCTAACTTGCCTGTGACCATTCACAGGCTATGGATGGATGGAAGGTACACTAGATACACCTTCCTAGGTAAAAGATACATCATAAAGGTACCCCAATGACAAGGAAGTGTACAGTTTGGGACCTTTTTTTTCTGAAAGTATAGCATGATACTTATTACTATATTACTGTGAAGGACTTCAACTTCTGAAGAGCTAATTTCCTACAGGAAGCACCACCATATAAATCAAACAATCCTCCGAATCAGGCTAATGATTATACAGGGAATAAAAATAAAGAACTGATATTTTAGGAGCTTTTATTTTTATTTGATGAGCTCTTTTGAAGATTCATATCTTATAATATTATCATGTGAAGACCTACTTAGGATTTCCTGCTGTGAAGAGATTAACTAGAGCAAACCATTAAGGCACAATTTAAAGCATTTTTTTTTTTTTACATGACTAAGTACCCTGTATCTTTCTGCAACCAGAGAGGGAATAATTCAGACTGCATCTTGAATTAGTAAAGCATGAAGCTTTTCTGAGAATGTTAATGTACACTGACTGTACACTTGAGTGTAAATGTAGCATGTGTCCTCTCTCTCTCTCTCTCTCTCTCTCTCTCTCTCTCTCTCTCTCTCTCTCATTTACACACAGGCACAGAAACTTATGAGCGACCATGCTCTTCTTGCTCCTCTCTCATTTTTCCATCCTCTCTTGTAAACAGCAGCATTTGTCACTGCTGGAGTCTGAAAGAGAAAACCAGTGAAGTGGATTATCTGTTGAGCAATTTACTCAGACATAAAAGGCAGGTAAATGACCCGAAAAATGGGTGGATTCAGGTATCATTTCCCACTCAACAGTGCTTCGTCATTAGAAAAAAAAATGAGGAACCCTATAGTCTCTTTAAAAAAAAAAAAAAAAAAAAAAAAAAAAAAAAAAAATATATATATATATATATATATATATATATATATATATATATATATATATATATATATATATATTGATTTCTAAGTGCGTATGCATAAGAGAGTGTGTAGGGAAAAGTAAAACACAAAACAACTCCCAGACCTTGTGCATGATGAGGCTCTGTAATGGGTTCGTTTCTTCGTTTCTCTAAATGGGTATTTGTCCTGTGGCAAAATATTGACCAGATCCAAACACAGCTCATTGATCCTCACTGTGTGGTTCCTATTGCTACTGATTCAACTCTGTCTCTGTCTCCTACATTCAGTGGATTTAGCTAAAAAGTGTTTATTCTGGGATGAGGATGTTACTTCATTTATAGGATACCGTTCACAAAATATAGTTAGTACATCATTTTCCAGACTGTTCCTTTCAAAATAATGTACATAAATAGTCAGTGCTAGAATATTCATAGGTTTTGGCTTTTTTTAATCACTATTATTAACAATAAGGAGCCTTCTTATATTTATAGGAATTAATATATTTTTTATTTATCCTATAGTGGCAAAACTGCCTCATCTCATCTCATTATCTGTAGCCGCTTTATCCTTCTACAGGGTCGCAGGCAAGCTGGAGCCTATCCCAGCTGACTACGGGCGAAAGGCGGGGTACACCCTGGACAAGTCGCCAGGTCATCACAGGGCTGACACATAGACACAGACAACCATTCACACTCACACCTAAAGTCAATTTAGAACCACCAGTTAACCTACAGTAACTTGCATGTCTTTGGACTGTGGGGGAAACCGGAGCACCCGGAGGAAACCCACGCGGACACGGGGAGAACATGCAAACTCCGCACAGAAAGGCCCTCGCCGGCCACGGGGCTCGAACCCAGGACCTTCTTGCTGTGAGGCGACAGCGCTAACCACTACACCACCGTGCTGCCGCAAAACTGCCTATATTTGCTAAATAAACTGTTGGTAATAAACTATTATTGTAGGTTAATTCTATAACTTGACTTATCAGGCATTGTTTAATAACTGCATGCAATGCAGGAATAAGCAAATACACTATATTATGATACTGAAATTTCTTTCAGACAACATCAAAGACAACATTTCATATATTTCTTGTATCACAAATGTGTAAAGGTGGCTGAAGGTGTCTCAATATGTCTTTCAGGGGGCTTTGATTTCTGGCACAAAGCCTCTGATTGCTGGAGAGGAGTGATGGCCTCCCTGGGTCTCACTTCCTCAAGGCGCCTGATTATATGAATATCAATCAGGGAACGCTCTCTCTCTCTCTCTCTCTCTCTCTCTCTCTCTCGCTCTCTCTCTCTCATCTAATGGGATCACAGTCTGGTGCCAACCTCCCGTGTTTATATCCAGATGCTGTTTCTGAAAGCTTCTGTTGTAGGTATTGATTTGTTGATTTTATTTTAATCTAAATTCATATCAGATCAAAAATTCTCCTAAAAATGTTACTGTGCTAAAAGTTCAATCTTTTCAATCTTTTTCCTACGAAAAGAGAAAATGTGTAAGCTCATGCATGTGTATTCATAATGCTCATTTATTTCAGACTCTGTCACTCTGTGTCCCCTCCCATATCCACATCCATGTCCATGCTCTCTGATCTCCTTTTTTCTGAAACTGGGACACATACTGTTGGATAGACGTAACAGCCTCTCTATGCCAATTTGACATTTAGGATGGTGTTTTCTTAATTATTTTATTTGAAAGAAAGGAAATGAGTAAGATCAATCAAAAATGCCAAGAGGCAGTTAGATGGCCTGCAATTCTCATTTGTATAATAGATTAAAGCTATTCTACACAAAGCCATAATATAAAACAGATCTCATAGTTACTTACCGAATGCAGTGCTAGTTATCAGACTAGATTAGTAAAGCTAATTGTCATGTACTTATCAAAGTCCCTTCCCACACCATGTGGTGCATAGGGCAGCGCCAATCTCCATAACCCTTGGCCCCTCGCCTATTACATAGCTAGGGTTACAGTGGGGGGCTAGTCCTCTGGTGACCAGAGAGTTTGATTCTCCACTTGCATCTGTATTGCAGTGTGCCTTGCCAGACAGCAGTAGGTACCATTTTCATGATGGTCTTTGGTACGACCCAACCGTGAACAGAACTCGCAATCTCCCGATCAAGAGGCAGACACACTAACCACTAGGCCAACTCATGGTGTCATATACTTATACATTGAGAATACTTAACAGGGATGTGAACAGGTTTATCATAATCATGATTTATCATGCTGTATACACAAATTTAACCCCAGCATACATAGAGGACATTACACGGTCACACAAAGATATGAAGTTTCTCTTCAAGTGGTGAATATATTCACAAGTGAGTGAACAACTGAAAATATTTTCAATACAAGAAGATAAACTTCATATCTTCGTGCCATCATGTAATGTTCTTTATATTATATGGACACATCCACAAAAAACAAACAAACAAACAAAAAAAATGCAAGTTAATCAAAAAAATTTTAATTTTGAACTGGTTTGCCATTTTGACAACGCGTATGTAGTCAGCGGGAAAACACTGGGAGTGACATCATCGGAGTGAAATATCGGGAATTATTATACATACAGAGCACTTTTCCGATGGAATAAAAATATGTATTCTATTCCCTTCGAGTGGGTTCCATTCATTTGGTTTGATAGCATGCAATATTGTTAGCATACCACTTATCCTACGTGTATTACGCCAGTCTACCCAGTGAGCGTTGAATATGGTTTACGATATTGCAGATTGTCAAAACAACATGACGTCACACATCAGAGCTGATGCGAATATCCAATAAGAAACTTTTCTGCTACTCATGCGCAGAACCATTTCTTTGTTCTCTATGAAAGAGAACGACGCGCTGAAAACCCAAAAGGCTACCAAAACTTCACTAGATATTCTTTACACATATTTACAAGAGAAAAACATACCAACAGACATTGAAAAACTGGAAAAGAGACACATCGGAGACCTGAAACTTCCGCACGAGCGAGCGACTGTGACAATTTATAAACAAACATGGCCACCAGGTTTGCTTCATTAAAAATGGAAGAGTTTGAGAGAATTTTGGCTGCCAGGTCACTCCATTGTGTGTAATTATCGACGTTGATTTTAAAAGTAACTAAGTAAATTACACAGGGAAATGAATCTGAGTGAAAAATACTTTAGCGAGCATGCATGGAAGAAGAGTCAGGAGACAGAAGTCTTAGTTTCTCGGTTGTTAGCCTGTGCTACTTGTTCTTGATAGCACTGACTTGACTGCTTTATTAGCATTCGCTAACACTACTGATGAACGCTACACTCCTGGAAGGTGACTTCACTGCCGCGCTGTCAGCGCTGACTTGCGGGTAAGCTAGCATTGGCCTTCGAGAATGCTGATATGAAGAGAGTGTGTGTGTATGTATTATAATAATAATATCGGCTGGCTCTTTTTTGTGGTCTGTCAGATATATTCCATTCAGCTAGCATGATACTGAACTTGTCTTCGACTCGTTCGGTATCATGCTAGCTGAATGGAATATATCTGATAGACCACTCAAAGCCAGCCAATATTATTTAAATGTGTCACTCAGATCCACGATGTATTTCGTATGAAAAATGCAGGTTTTTCAATACGAGAAGATAAACCTCACGTCTTCAAGCCAACATGTGATTTTCTTTTTATTATATAGACACATTCATCAACAAAAAGTCCCCAAATTTATGAAAACAATTCATCAATATCCTCACAAGTGACATATTGAAAAATATGTCACTCAATGTCTTGGATGTAGCTCGTATGAAAGATACGAGTGGTGTATTTCCCAGTAAAATGCTTATGTCTATATAATATAGTATGTTCTGTACCAAACACTGGCACTGCTTTAATATGAACACAATCAATATCCTTTGAGACAAATTGACATTTGCTGCTGTCCTGACACATTTAGTGAAAAGTGAACGGGCTAAAGGAAAAGCACCGTAATTAGTCATGATTTGATGTGTGTGACACTACTATTAGTATGACAGTGTCTGCAGATGCTTCCTCAGAGTTATCAGTTATAATTTATAATGATAATATTATGAACTGTGCTGAAAACAGAGAACATTTCAACTGTCAGATTGAAAAATCCATCAGAGCAGCAGCAGGTCTTAAATACTTCCTGTCTCCCCATGGGAAGATGAGGAACCATAAAACCATTTACTTCATCATCAGAGCCATTAACTCTAATGGAGAAATACACACACAAACCTATAACACCCTCTACAACACCCAATGACCTATACACACACACACACACACACCTGGCTGAGATTAATATGCTCCGCTTTTAGTTGGATGCCATCTAATTATTTATCACTCTAACTCTCCTGCTAGTGTGTGATATTTCTAAAGCTCAGTCAATAGGAGAGGGCAGAAGCAGAGAGAGAGAGAGAGAGAGAGAGAGAGAGAGCTTGACAGCAGAAATCCAGAATGTATGCCTGTCAGCTGTAATATGAAGAGCCTGTCCTCATGAATTATTTCAAAGTACATTTCATAAATATTTTTATTACATGGAACTCACTCTCAATTAACTTTACTGCCTCCATTTCTAGCTGTAAGGAAGAATTTGAGTATTAAAAATTTAATAGAATCTGGCTGTTCTCTTGAGACTCCTGTAGTCATGGAGAAGATGGATGGCTTTTGGTAGTTGGACTCAGGGGACAGTGGCAGTAATGGCATGGGGCTGTAACACTCCCACACCTCCAGCCTCTATCTGCAGCCTGCAGCGTGCTCTGGGACTGATGCTGCACTGGAATATTCACACCTGCTCCCTAGCACGCACCTCCAACTTAGAGCAAAGCACACGCTTAAACCCCTGATGGGAGAATGAGTAATAATCACACACACACACACACACACACACACACACACACACACACACACACACACACACACACACACACACACGAGCCTATTTCTCTCTTATAATTCATCCCACCTCTGATCTGTACAACACTCAGCTTTATGGACTCTTTAACCTAGATTAAGCTTGCACAACTCTCCCTCTTTCACACACTGTGGTCTAGATGGCCAGATGTACATAATTAAAGGAGTGTGGTGCAAAACACAGCTCGATTTTCCCACAGTGCATCTGAATTATTGCACAGTACTATAGCTCATCATGCAAACTGCACCTTGGAGTGCCTACAAAATTAATCTGTATAAAATTTTTATTAAACAAGTAGAACAAGAACAAGTAGATGGTATGGATGGCATTAATATGGCTCATAGTCCATTGGATTACAAATTGGTTTTAATAAAAGGACAGCAATTTACAGAATGAGGTAGCTACTTTCTAGAAAAGTGTGCAATTAAACTCTATTCTGTTGCTCTAATTGTTGATTGTTGATTAGGGTGCCTATACCATTTGGAAAATACAGTGGGGCAAAAAAGTATTTAGTCAGCCACCAATTGTACAAGTTCTCCCACTTAGAAAGAAGAGAGAGGCCTGTAATTTTCATCATAGGTACACTTCAACTATGAGAGACAGAATGGGGGAAAGAATCCAGGAAATCACATTGTAGGATTTTTAATGAATTAATTGGTAAATTCCTTGGTAAAATAAGTATTTGGTCACCTACAAACAAGCAAGATTTCTGGCTCTCACAGACCTGTAACTTCTTCTTTAAGAGGCTCCTCTGTCCTCCACTCGTTACCTGTATTAATGGCACCTGTTTGAACTCATCTCATCTCATTATCTCTAGCCGCTTTATCCTTCTACAGGGTCGCAGGCAAGCTGGAGCCTATCCCAGCTGACTACGGGCGAAAGGCGGGGTACACCCTGGACAAGTCGCCAGGTCATCACAGGGCTGACACATAGACACAGACAACCATTCACACTCACATTCACACCTACGGTCAATTTAGAGTCACCAGTTAACCTAACCTGCATGTCTTTGGACTGTGGGGGAAACCGGAGCACCCGGAGGAAATCCACGCGGACAACATGCAAACTCCACACAGAAAGGCCCTCGCCGGCCCCGGGGCTCGAACCCAGGACCTTCTTGCTGTGAGGCGACAGCGCTAACCACTACACCACCGTGCCGCCCCTGTTTGAACTCGTTATCAGTATAAAAGACAACTGCCCACAACCTCAAACAGTCACACTCCAAACTCCACTATGGCTAAGACCAAAGAGCTGTCAAAGGACACCAGAAACAATATTGTAGACCTGCACCAGGCTGGGAAGACTGAATCTGCAATAGGTAAGCAGCTTGGTGTGAAGAAATCAACTGTGGGAGCAATTATTAGAAAATGGAAGACATACAAGACCACTGATAATCTCCCTCGATCTGGGGCTCCACGCAAGATCTCACCCCGTGAGGTCAAAATGATCACAAGAACGGTGAGCAAAAATCCCAGAACCACACGGGGGGACGGCGGCACGATGGTGTAGTGGTTAGCACTGTCGCCTCACAGCAAGAAGGTCCGGGTTTGAGCCCCGTGGCCGGCGAGGGCCTTTCTGTGCGGAGTTTGCATGTTCTCCCCGTGTCCACGTGGGTTTCCTCCAGGTGCTCCGGTTTCCCCCACAGTCCAAAGATATGCAGGTTAGGTTAACTGGTGACTCTAAATTGACCATAGGTGTGAATGTGAGTGTGAATGGTTGTCTGTGTCTATGTGCCAGCCCTGTGATGACCTGGCGACTTGTCCAGGGTGTACCCCGCCTTTTGCCTGTAGTCAGCTGGGATAGGCTCCAGCTTGCCTGCGACCCTGTAGAAGGATAAAGCGGCTAGAGATAATGAGATGAGACATGGGGGGACCTAGTGAATGACCTGCAGAGAGCTGGGACCAAAGTAACAAAGGCTACCATCAGTAACACACTACGCCGCCAGGGACTCAAATCCTGCAGTGCCAGACGTGTCCCCCTGCTTAAGCCAGTACATGTCCAGGCCCGTCTGAAGTTTGCTAGAGAGCATTTGGATGATTCAGAAGAGGATCAGGAGAATGTCAGATGAAACCAAAATAGAACTTTTTGGTAAAAACTCAACTTGTCGTGTTTGGAAGAGAAAGAATGCTGAGTTGCATCCAAAGAACACCATACCTACTGTGAAGCATGGGGGTGGAAACATCATGCTTTGGGGCTGTTTTTCTGCAAAGGGACCAGGACGACTGATCCGTGTAAAGGAAAGAATGAATGGGGCCATGTATCGTGAGATTTTGAGTGAAAACCTCCTTCCATCAGCAAGGGCATTGAAGATGAAATGTGGCTGGGTCTTTCAGCATGACAATGATCCCAAACACACCACCCGGGCAACGAAGGAGTGGCTTCGTAAGAAGCATTTCAAGGTCCTGGAGTGGCCTAGCCAGTCTCCAGATCTCAACCCTATAGAAAATCTTTGGAGGGAGTTGAAAGTCCACGTTGCTCAGCGACAGCCTCAAAACATCACTGCTCTAGAGGAGATCTGCATGGAGGAATGGGCCAAAATACCAGCAACAGTGTGTGAACACCTTGTGAAGACTTACAGAAAACGTTTGACCTCTGTCATTGCCAACAAAGGGTATATAACAAAGTATTGAGATGGACTTTTGTTATTGACCAAATATTTATTTTCCACCATAATTTGCAAATATTAGCGCTGTTGCCTCACAGCAAGAAGGTCCGGGTTCGAGCCCCGTGGCCGGCGAGGGCCTTTCTGTGCGGAGTTTGCATGTTCTCCCCGTGTCCGTGTGGGTTTCCTCCGGGTGCTCCGGTTTCCCCCACAGTCCAAAGACATGCAGGTTAGGTTAACTGGTGACTCTAAATTGACCGTAGGTGTGAATGTGAGTGTGAATGGTTGTCTGTGTCTATGTGTCAGCCCTGTGATGACCTGGCGACTTGTCCAGGGTGTACCCCGCCTTTCGCCCGTAGTCAGCTGGGATAGGCTCCAGCTTGCCTGCGACCCTGTAGAAGGATAAATTATACAATAATTTAATAAATAAAATAAAAAATAGAAACTTGAAATACATGTAATAATAAATATCTGCCAATAGAACAACACAGTTTCAAGCTTGAAATGAATAAGAATATCTACATATAGGTTTAATAATCATGTTATTGTTTAAAAACATAATCGAGAAATATTTGTTGAATTTTGCTTGTTAAGATATGTATATATTTTTGCACTACAGCATAAGTGCTATTATCAGGGCTGAGAAAAGCAGCCAAATAACAATCAATAATAAAATGGTGTCATTTCACTTCATAATTATTTCACCAAGGGCCTAAATGGGTATTGTATTATTGCAAATTATATTTCAAAACTTGGTGAGAAGGGGCAGCACAGTGGTGTAGTGGTTAGCACTGTCGCCTCACAGCAAGAAGGTTCTGGGTTCGAGTCCAGTGGCCGATAAGGGCCTTTCTGGATGGAGTTTGCATGTTCTCCCTGTGTTTCTGTGGGTTTCCTCTGGGTACTCCAGTTTCCCCCACAGTCCAAAGACATGCATATTAGGCTAATTGGTGGCTCTAAATTGGCTGTGGGTGTGAATGGTTGTTTGTCTCTGTGTCAGCCCTGTGATGATCTGGTGACTTGTCCAGGGTGTACCCTGCCTCTCGCCCATAGTCAGCTGGGATAGGCTCCAGCTTGCCTGCGACCCTGCACAGGATAAGAGGTTACAGGTAATGGATAGAACTTGATGAGGATGGATTAAAAAAGTTTCGTGCAATAAACAAAATATGTAGCCTTATTAACTGCACTTTCTGTTATCCCCACCTTTTTTTGCACAAGCCTTCCTCAAATGCATATGTATGAGGAAGAGGAGTGTATCTAGTCTTCTTTCGGCTGCTCCCATTAGGGGTCACTACAGTGGACCTCCCCCCGCCACATTTGATTTGGCATAGGTTTTACACCAGATGCCCTTCCTGACGCAACCCTTCCCAATCTATCTGGGCTTGGGACTGGTGCTAAGTATGTACTGGCTTGTGCATGTCTTTGAACTGTGGGGGAACTCGGAGGAAACCCATGCAGACGGGAGAACATGCAAACTCCACACAGAAAGGCCCTTGTTGGCCATGAGGTTCAAACCTGGAACCTTCTTGCTGTGAGGTGACAGTGCTAACCACTACACCACCGTGCCACCCAAGAGAAGTGTATCTAGTGTGCTGCTTAAACGACTCATTTAGCTTTGTATATAATTACACTTAAAAACAGGTGCAAAAAGCCTAGTAAGCTACATATGGCCCTAAAGCTCAATGTTCCCTTCATTATTATTCACGATTCTCTTGATCCTTAGAAGCTTGACCCTTATAAGATCCTTATAAATAGAAAAGTATGATGAGACAGCATAGCTAATAAATAATGCAATGATGCAACACTGCTTTAGTTTGTAAGTGTAATTAAATGGACATACACCATTGACTATTGACCCTATGAGTGTGTGTGTGTGTGTGTGCCTGGTCCCAACCCATTCAGGGTGTATTCCTGCCTCATGCCAAGGATATACATCCCTTGCATAGGCTCCAGATCCACTGCAACCCTGACCAGGATAAAACAGTTATTGAAGATGAATGAATAAAGATATATCTGTTAATTACTACTGATTGCAAAGCTCTGCAATTGATTATGCAAGTCACAATGCAGAACAGAATTAACACCTTGTTCTGAATTAGTGCTGTTTCAGCAGTTTGAATCCAGAGCAGACTTAAATGTGCAATGGGTAAGAATTAGCTACCTGGTGAATTCATACGCCATACTGCAAACAAATGGGGGTAGTATATCTTCAGAGAGTTGGAGTGTGCACTCCATCATTACAAACAAGGAAATGCACAGTCCCTCCTCCCTCTTCCCCCAAATGCACCACCACCACCACTCTCATAGAAGCCACTACTGGGTTCATACAATCCAACTTTACTGTCATCAGTTATAAGCCAACTTCTAACTTACACCATGGCAAGAATACACAAAATATGAACAAAGTGCTGAAACTGTAAGAGTTAGTCAAGATAACATTATTGTGTTATAATTTTCATGTGTACCATCAGCCTGTATTTTACACTGAGGGTGTGATCGAGCAGCTGTGTACGATGAGGAGTCAGATAGAACCGGCAGGTAACACGTGATGAGTTTCACCTGTGTTTGATTACTGGTGCCTGGTCTTTTGTGTTCTTTCAGAGAGAAACTGGCAATCAGACAGAGAGAACTGAGCTACCCAGTGGAGAAAATGGAGAGAAAATAAAGGCACCAAAATATGACCTCTAAATTAAAAATAAAGCACAAGTTGAGTTGTGAAGCCTGTCTCCCAGTTCCTCTTTCCCTGAGCTGTCAGTGTTACATTTACATTATAGCTTGCTGAGCTCAGTTTTTAGCAAGAAAACAGCCACAGCAACTCACTCATCAGTAGTGCATGAGGTCACTACAGCTTGCGACACAACAGATATGTAAAGCCTCACTCACAACCCACTGTACATGCTGCTACGGGCGGTCTATGGTAAAAAAAAATTGGCAAAACCGTGCTTGAGACTTGCGCGACACTTGCATGCGTTCAGCGCCGTAGAAGGTCGCAGACTGCCCGTAGATACTTTTGGTCCTGCACATGCAAATTCTACAGGCCTTGCAACAAATCAAGAACGCATACACTACGTATGGGACCCGTACTCCTTTTGTACGCCTGAACCAAGTCAGCAGCGCGGCTAGTAGGGGCTTTTTGTGATGACAGTAAGACTCATGAGTGACGCACAGTCATTGTATGAGAGACATGCCTCAGAAATACTACACTACACTTGCTATTTGTGCAGCGCACAAGACAGAAGTACATCTTACTTTATACCCCTATGTGTGGTGTGCATGCAGCGCACGTGACCTGCACACAGCGCACGCGACCTGCACGTGACACGAGGGGCAAGACTCTGGGTATACAGGTGCTGGTCATACTGTATAATTAGAATATCATGAAAAAGTTGATTTATTTCAGTAATTCCATTCAAAAAGTGAAACTTGTATATTATATTCATTCATTACACACAGACTGATATTTCAAATGTTTATTTCTTTTAATGTTGATGATTATAACTGACAACTAATGAAAATCCCAAATTCAGTATCTCAGAAAATTAGAATATTACTTAAGACCAATACAAAAAAAGGATTTTTAGAAATGTTGGCCAACTGAAAAGTATGAACATGAAAAGTATGAGCATGTACAGCACTCAATACATAGTTGGGGCTCCTTTTGCCTGAATTACTGCAGCAATGCGGCGTGGCATGGAGTCGATCAGTCTGTGGCACTGCTCAGGTGTTATGAGAGCCCAGGTTGTTCTGATAGTGGCCTTCAGCTCTTCTGCATTGTTGGGTCTGGTGTATCACATCTTCCTCTTCACAATACCCCATAGATTTTCTATGGGGTTAAGGTCAGGCAAGTTTGCTGGCCAATTAAGAACAGGGATACCATGGTCCTTAAACCAGGTACTGGTAGCTTTGGCACTGTGTGCAGGTGCCAAGTCCTGTTGGAAAATGAAATCTGCATCTCCATAAAGTTGGTCAGCAGCAGGAAGCATGAAGTGCTCTAAAACTTCCTGGTAGATGGCTGCGTTGACCTTGGACCTCAGAAAACAGTGGACCAACACCAGCAGATGACATGGCACCCCAAACCATCACTGACTGTGGAAACTTTACACTGGACCTCAAGTAACGTGGATTCTGTGCCTCTCCTCTCTTCCTCCAGACTCTGGGACCTTGATTTCCAAAGGAAATGCAAAATTTACTTTAATCAGAGAACATAACTTTGGACCACTCAGCAGCAGTCTAGTCCTTTTTGTCTTTAGCCCAGGCGAGACGCTTCTGACGCTGTCTCTTGTTCAAGAGTGGCTTGACACAAGGAATGCGACAGCTGAAACCCATGTCTTGCATACGTCTGTGCGTGGTGGTTCTTGAAGCACTGACTCCAGCTGCAGTCCACTCTTTGTGAATCTCCCCCACATTTTTGAATGGGTTTTGTTTCACAATCCTCTCTAGGGTGCAGTTATCCCTATTGCTTGTACACTTTTTTCTACCATATCTTTTCCTTCCCTTCGCCTCTCCATTAATGTGCTTGGACACAGAGCTCTGTGAACAGCCAGCCTCTTTAGCAATGACCTTTTGTGTCTTGCTCTCCTTGTGCAAGGTGTCAATGGTTGTCTTTTGGACAACTGTCAAGTCAGCAGTCTTCCCCATGATTGTGTCGCCTACAGAACTCGACTGAGAGACCATTTAAAGGCCTTTGCAGGGGTTTTGAGTTAATTAGCTGATTAGAGTGTGGCACCAGGTGTCTTCAATATTGAACCTTTTCACAATATTCTAATTTTCTGAGATACTGAATTTGGGGTTTTCATTAGTTGTCAGTTATAATCATCAAAATTAAAAGAAATAAATATTTGAAATATATCAGTCTGTGTGTAATGAATGAATATAATATACAAGTTTCACTTTTTGAATGGAATTACTGAAATAAATCAACTTTTTCATGATATTCTAATTATATGACCAGCACCTGTATAATATTAATTACATAAGCCTATAGATACTGAAATGAATGTTTAAAGCATGTGTATTTACCTGTGAAAATCCCTCTGGCGGGGTGCTGTGCTTTCTGCCGGCTTGAAGGCATACTTCTCCCTGTCCATGCAGGGCTCGCCGGTGCTGCTACCATCATCATCATCATCATCATTAAATTCTTCCTCCTCCTCCCCTTCTGCTGTTTCAGGCTGGGTTACTTCACTTTTGCTCACTTCTTCTTGGGTCCCATTTTCTAAATTTCATTCATTCTCATTATCTCTAGCCGCTTTATCCTGTTTTTCCCACAAAATATCCAATGTTCTTCAGTCGAAAGACAGATGCAGAATGCTGCAGACACGCTGGTTTTATGCCCACTCCTGGCTTGTATCACACGCAAGTTATGAGTGATTGTAACATGCTAATCACATGCATCACACACACTTCACAAGTGCACCCCGAACTCATAGCGCAGGAAACTGGTAAAATGCAAGTCTCACACACTCCACACTCACTGAACACACACTGATCATGTGCGTCAGATATATGCTTTCCACAGGCTAACGGCGCAATTTTTCCCACGCCTCAAGGAAGTCAGGTGTGCAACCTGTACGTGACAAGTACTTTGCCTGTACTCCTCCCCCAAACTTTCCCCCGGGTTCACCGTGACCCTGTGGCATGGCTGCAATCTACCAAACCGTGTGACCCGTGTGTGTCCAAAACACTTACGGTGGGTTGTGAGTGAGGCTAAAGTGAACGCAACAGGCACAGATTGTGTCCAAATTCATGCTCTCTTTTTCTCAGTTGAATTGTTCATGAAGTGTTCATTGCCATGAGGTGGAGTATATATCAGATGAAACACCACAACTTGACCTTACCAACAATGCTAGTTACTTGTCTATGTGATGAAAATACAAAGTGGTATTTTGAGATGGACAGACAGTCTTGTCTCCAGGCTACAGTGGTGCTTGAAGGTTTGTGAACCCTTTAGAATTTTCTATATTTCTGCATAAATATGACCTAAAACATCATCAGATTTTCACATAAGTCCTAAAAGTAGATAAATAGAACCCAGTTAAACAAATGAGACAAAAATATTATACTTGGTCATTTATTTATTGAGGAAAATGATCCAATATTACATATCTGTGAGTGGCAAAAGTATGTGAACCTTTGCTTTCAGTATCTGGTGTGACCCCCTTGTGCAGCAATAACTGCAACTAAACGTTTCCGGTAACTGTTGATCAGTCCTGCACACCGGCTTGGAGGAATTTTAGCCCATTCCTCCATACAGAACAGCTTCAACTCTGGGATGTTGGTGGGTTTCCTCACATGAACTGCTCGCTTCAGGTCCTTCCACAACATTTCGATTGGATTAAGGTCAGGACTTTGACTTGGCCATTTCAAAACATTAACTTTATTCTTCTTTAACCATTCTTTGGTAGAATGACTTGTGTGTTTAGGGTCGTTGTCTTGCTGCATGACCCACCTTCTCTTGAGATTCAGTTCATGGATGGAAGTCCTGACATTTTCCTTTAGAATTTGCTGGTATAATTCAGAATTCATTGTTCCATCAATGATGGCAAGCCGTCCTGGCCCAGATGCAGCAAAACAGGACCAAACCATAATGCTACCACCACAATGTTTCACAGATCGGATAAGGTTCTTATGCTGGAATGCAGTGTTTTTCTTTCTCCAAACATAACAGAATCAGAATTACTGTATTAATCCCTGGAGGGAAATTCAAATTTGCCACCAAGCTCCTTAGTCAGAGAAGAAGTAAACATGTCTAAAAATAGAAGATAAAATCATCTGAAAAAAGAATAAATAAAATAAAATTAAATTAAATAAATTCAATAACTTAAGTAAAAGCAAAATGAAGTGATTTTATATACAGTGATTCCTATATACATATATTGCACCTGAGTTAAGGATACAGTATACATGGTAAGACAATGTACCACAGTTATACAGCGGCATTGTACAGCTTGACTGCAACAGGTAGGAATGATTTCCTGTGTCTCTCAGTTGTGCAGCGTGGAAGAATCAGCCGTTTACTGAACGTGCTCCTGTGGCTGACCAGCTCCTCATGTAGAGGGTGGGAAGGACAGTTTAAGATTGTTTTTACAACCCCGATTCCAAAAAAGTTGGGACAAAGTACAAATTGTAAATAAAAACGGAATGCAATAATTTACAAATCTCAAAAACTGATATTGTATTTCACAATAGAACATAGACAATGTATCAAATGTCGAAAGTGAGATATTTTGAAATTTCATGCCAAATATTGGCTCATTTGAAATTTCATGACAGCAACACATCTCAAAAAAGTTGGGACCAGGCAATAAGAGGCTGGAAAAGTTAAAGGTACAAAAAAGGAACAGCTGGAGGACCAAATTGCAACTCATTAGGTCAACTGGCAATAGGTCGATAACATGACTGGGTATAAAAAGAGCATCTTGGAGTGGCACCGGCTCTCAGAAGTAAAGATGGGAAGAGGATCACCAATCCCCCTAATTCTGGGCCGACAAATAGTGGAGCAATATCAGAAAGGAGTTCGACAATGTAAAATTGCAAAGAGTTTGAACACATCATCATCATTTACAGTGCATAATATCATCAAAAGATTCAGAGAATCTGGAAGAATCTCTGTGCATAAGGGTCAAGGCCGGAAAACCATACCGGGTGCCCGTGATCTTCGGGCCCTTAGACGGCACTGCATCACATACAGGCATGCTTCTGTATTGGAAATCACAAAATGGGCTCAGGAATATTTCCAGAGAACATTATCTGTGAACACAATTCACCGTGCCATCCGCCATTGCCAGCTAAAACTCTATAGTTCAAAGAAGAAGCCGTATCTAAACATGATCCAGAAGCGCAGACGTCTTCTCTGGGCCAAGGCTCATTTAAAATGGACTGTGGCAAAGTGGAAAACTGTTCTGTGGTCAGACGAATCAAAATTTGAAGTTCTTTGGAAATCAGGGACACCGTGTCATTCGGACTAAAGAGGAGAAGGACGACCCAAGTTGTTATCAGCGCTCAGTTCAGAAGCCTGCATCTCTGATGGTATGGGGTTGCATTACTGTGTGTGGCATGGGCAGCTTACACATCTGGAAAGACACCATCAATGCTGAAAGGTATATCCAGGTTCTAGAGCAACATATGCTCCCATCCAGACGACGTCTCTTTCAGGGAAGACCTTGCATTTTCCAACATGACAATGCCAAACCACATACTGCATCAATTACAGCATCATGGCTGCGTAGAAGAAGGGTCCGGGTACTGAACTGGCCAGCCTGCAGTCCAGATCTTTCACCCATAGAAAACATTTGGCGCATCATAAAATGGAAGATACGACAAAAAAGACCTGACAGTTGAGCAACTAGAATCCTACATTAGACAAGAATGGTTTAACATTCCTATCCCTAAACTTGAGCAACTTGTCTCCTCAGTCCCCAGATGTTTACAGACTGTTGTAAAGAGAAAAGGGGATATCTCACAGTGGTAAACATGGCCTTGTCCCAACTTTTTTAAGATGTATTGTTGTCATGAATTTAAAATCACCTAATTTTTCTCTTTAAATGATACATTTTCTTAGTTTAAACATTTGATATGTCATCTATGTTCTATTCTGAATAAAATATGGAATTTTGAAACTTCCACATCATTGCATTCCGTACTTTGTCCCAACTTTTTTGGAATCGGGGTTGTATTTTGGACAGTGTCCTCTTCTCCAACACCACTGTCAGAGAGTCCAGTTCCACGCGTACAACATGGCCGGCCTTCCTGATGATCTTATTGAGTCTGTTAGTGTCCTTCACCCTCAAGCCGCTGCCCCAGCAGACAACAGCGTACAGGATGGCACTGGCCACCACAGACTCATAGAACATCCGCAGCATCGTTCGGCAGATGTTGAAGGACCTCAGTCATCTCAGAAAATAGAGACGGCTCTGGCCCTTTTTGTATACCGTGTCCATGTTTTTAGACCAGTCCAGTTTATTATCCAAGTACACCCCAGATACTTATATTCCTCCACCATGTCCACACTGACCCCTTGGATGTTAACGGGGTTCACCGGGGCCCTGATTCTCTTCAGATCAACCACCAGTTCTTTCGTCTTCATCACATTGAGCTGGAGGTGGTTCTTCCTGCTCCACATGACAAAGTTGTCCACCACCATCCTGTACTCGCTCACATCACCACCACTAATACGTCCAACCACTGCAGAGTCATCAGAAAATTTCTAGAGTTGGCAGGTCTCCGTGCAGCAGTTGAAATCAGTGGTGTAGAGAGTGAAAAGGAAAGGAGAGAGGACAGTCCCTTGCGGAGCCCTGGTGTTGTTGATCACTTATGTCCAACATACAGCACTGCAAGCGCACATACTGTGGTCTGCCAGTCAAATAATCCACAATCCAGGACACCAGTGGGGCATCCACCTGCATCGCTGTCAACTTCTCACCCAGCAGAGCTGGCCGGATGGTGTCAAAAGCACTGGAGAAATAAAAAAAACATGATCCTCACAGTGCTGGCTGGCTTGTCCAGGTGGCTGTAGACTTTGTTGAGCAGGTAGATGATTGCGTCCTCTACTCCAAGACAGGGCTGGTAGGCGAACTGAAGGGGGTCAAGAAGTGGTTGGACCATAGGCCGGATCTGCTCCAGGATGAGTCTCTCAAGGGTCTTCATGATGTGTGACATCAATGCCACGGGCCTGTAGTCTTTGAGGTCACTGGGATGCAGCTTCTTCGGTACAGGGACGAGGCATGACATCTTCCACAGCACGGGGAGTCTCTGAAGACCCAGGCTCATGTTGAAGACATGCTGAAGTACTCCACTTAGCTGGAGGGCACAGGTCTTCAGGGCCCTGGGGCTAACACCATCCAGGCCTGCTGATTTTCCTGCATGGAGTCTCTTCAGCTGTCTTCTCACTTGCGCCTTGCTGATGATTGGTGTGGAGGTGATGGGTGGGGGAGGAATGAAGGTGTTTCTTGGGGGGGGTGCTCACCCAGGGGATCTGTTGAGGAGGTGCGAGCGAGGTCCTGAAACGGGGATGAGTTTGGGCAAGAAGAGGCGGGGGAGGGGAGAGAATGTGAAGTGTGTGATTGTAGCCATCCCGCAAAAGAGTGGTGGTGGTGGGTTGGGGTCACGCCATCAAATCTGTTGAAGTAAAAAGATTCAGCTCATTCGCCTTTTCCACATTGCCATTCACTCCTTCACCGTTGGTTGGCTTGTAACCAGTGATGGTCTTCATTCCACTCCACACCTCTCTCATGTTGTTCTGTTGGAGTTTCCACTCCGACTTCCTCCTGTACTTTTCCTTGGCCTCCCTGATAGTTTCTCTCAGTTCATTCTGTACTCCTCGCACCTCCTCCTTGTTGCCGGCTCTGAAAGCCCTCTTCTTCTCATTTAAGAGGGCTTTGATGTCCTTTGTTACCCACAGCTTGTTGTTGGCTTCTCATTTAAACCAAAAAGTTCTATTTTGGTCTCATCCGTCCACAAAACATTTTTCCAATAGCCTTCTGGCTTATCCATGTGATCTTTAGCAAACTGCAGAGGAGCAGCAATGTTCTTTTTCGAGAGCAGTGGCTTTCTCCTTGCAACCCTGCCATGCACACCATTGTTGTTCAGTGTTCTCCTGATGGTGGACTCATGAACATTAACATTAGCCAATGTGAGAGAGGCCTCCAGTTGCTTAGAAGTTACCCTGGGGTCCTTTGTGACCTCGCCGACTATTACACGCCTTGCTCTTGGAGTGATCTTTGTTGGTCGACCATTCCTGGGGAGGGTAACAATGGTCTTGAATTTCCTCCAATTTGTACTTGGTGGAGTCCAAACTCTTTAGAGATAGTTTTTGTAACCTTTTCCAGCCTGATGAACATCAACAACACTTTTTCTGAGGTCCTCAGAAATCTCCTTTGTTCGTGCCATGATACACTTCCACAAATGTGTGTTGTGAAGATCAGACTTTGATAGATCCCTGTTCTTTAAATAAAACAGGGTGCCCACTCACACCTGATTGTCATCCCATTGATTGAAAACACCTGACTCTAATTTCACCTTCAAATTAACTGCTAATCCTAGAGGTTCACATACTTTTGCCACTCACAGATATGTAATATTGGATCATTTTCCTCAATAAATAAATGAGCAAGTATAATATTTTTTGTCTCCTTTGTTTAACTGGGTTCTCTTTATCTACTTTTAGGACTTGTGTGAAAATCTGATGATGTTTTAGGTCATATTTATGCAGAAATATAGAAAATTCTAAAGGGTTCACAAACTTTCAAGCACCACTGTAGCTGGTTAGCATGCTAACTTCAGGAGATCTCTCTACATCATACATAGACATATTTGACATAATGTCAAAGCTGTTATTTCTTCACATTCTGTTGTTAATTTTGGTTAAGTTTTTGAATGTTTTCAACTTAAATGCTTACAAATTCTTGCACATTTAAACACAGACTGAAATTCACTGTGTGTAATGACTCTGTAACAGTACAGTAAAGCAGAGTGGGGGTGTAAAATAAAGTTCTCTGCTTTATCTTTAAAAAATGGTACAAGACAGTTTTCTTCTATCTTGTTATTTCTACACCTTAGACAAAACTCACAAATCTTCAGAAAAGTGAAAATTTGCAAACATGCCAAGTCATTTGTTTGAAAACTTCTTGTTGGCAAGTGTGGTGACTTCAAATCCAAGACTATTAATTTGATAGTGTGCAGAAGCTTCTTCCACATGCTCCATTCTCACAGATATCTCCTTGAAACAGATCACCACTGCCAGAGCTGGCCTGGCTGTCAATTAAGGCTGGATCTGATACCTCTCTCTCTCTCTCTCTCTCTCTCTCTGTGTGTGTGGTTCAGTGCACTACTCTCTGACTTCACACATGCAGTTGGAGCTTTCACTATAGTTTAACAGATATCAGGTGTCTATTCAGCAAGATGGGAGAACTGACATTCATTAGCACTCAGACCCCATGGTGCTGTTTTTCCACTTTCTCTGCCACACCATCAAGGCCAGTTTGATGAAAGAAAAGAGCAGCTACAATACCGATAAAACAAAAGCATCTGAAATCCTATAACTGGGTTTTTGAGCTTCTATCACATTTGGGTTTGCACAATGAAGTGTGTACATTTCTAAACACATTTTTATTCAATAACACATTTTCCTGTTTAAAAATATATGAAATTTTTTGTTCTCACAAAAATCAATAATTATTCACTGTCTTCTTTCGGCTGCTCCTGTTCGGGGTTGCGCAGCGGATCATCCAGATCCACATATTTGATTTGGCATAGGTTTATGTCAGGTAAGTGGCAGTAAACAGATGTAATTACTGTAAGAGGGTTCTTATTATAAAACAATATCCAGGCATACAAGTCCAAAACATTAGGCAGAAATCAAAATTCAGAAGACAGACAAAGGTCATGCAAGGCACAAACAGACTAGACTAGGCAAAGACAAAGGGTGGAAGTCAAAATACAAATGTGAGTCAGAAACCAGGAGAACAATATAAAGAGAAAGCTTGGTAAGGTCAGGCACAAGTGTACTGAGTGATTACTTTGTAAAATCTGTTGGTGTTCAGCATCCTTATAAGTGTGTGCTGATTGCATTCTAATCTGGGACAGGTGCATGCAATTAGTCCTTGAGGTGTGCTCTGCTCATTGAGAGCATGACTTCACGTGGACGTAAGTGATAATTCATGGCTGGCGGGCGCACACGAACGCGAGTGGATGTGACAGAAACACCCACCCCAAAGAGCTCCTTCCGGGAGCTAAAACCCTCCTTGGACAGCCCTGGGGAGGAGGACCTGGCATTTCCATGGAGCTCCACTCTGACAGGACGTGGCACCATAACATGGGCTTGGGCGAAGGTTTGGGTTCTGGTTGGGCTTTGAATGGGGGTGAGGACACAGGTGGAGGCTTTGGTTCAGGCTTGGACTAGGTCATGGATGCAGGTCGAGGCTTAGGCATGGATTCAGGCATAGACATGGACATGAGCATAGGCATGAACATGGGCTTGGACTCAGAGACAGGCATCAGCTTTGTTTGAATGATGGTCTTGTTCTTGCTGAAGCCTGACTGTGGGGCGATGATGTCCTCAAAGCCCGGCGGCAGAGCAAAGATTTTGTCCCTGCTGAAATCTGGAACAGAAGCCGCCCTGGCGGCCTCTGGAGGGAGCTCAGGAGTGCAGGCCTCCTTGCCTGCCACTGCATCGGCCTCTGGAGGGAGCTCAGGAGCGAAGGCCTCCTCGCCTGCCACTGCATCAGCCTCTGGAGGGAGCTCAGGCATGAAGGCCTCCTCGGCTACCACTGCATCGGCCTCTGGAGGGAGCTCAGGAGCGAAGGCCTCCTTGTCTGCCACTGCGTTGGCCTCTGGAGGGAGCTCAGGAGCAAAGGTCTCCTTGTTTGCCACTGCGTCCGCTTCTGGAGGGAGCTCAGAAGCAAAGGCCTCCTCATCTGCTGCTGTGTCAGCTTCTGGATGAAGCTCAGGAACGAAGGCCTCCTCTTCTGCCACTGCGTCAACCTCTGGAGCATCAGCCCCTCAAAAAAAATTTCTAGGGGATCCTCCTTCCCTAGAGCCTGGAACAGGTGCATGAACATGGTGCTGAACGACTTGGAGTCTCCGAGGCATGGCTGTTCGACTCTGAGCAGATACTCCACCCATTGGCCTGCTCGCCCAGTGAGCCAGTATATCATGCAGTCCACCCAGAAGTGCTCAGAAGGCTTGAGCTCCACCATGTCTGAGTAAAAGGGCACACATTGTAGAAGGAACCCAGTTGGGGGATACTCCACTCCATCACAGGGTCGCAATATGTCCAACCCTAGCTGTTGGAGAAAAATTACCAATCCAGGCTGAGGAATGGAAACCCTGGTGTGGCTTTGAGCAGCGTATCTACTCTCTTCTGCCACATCCATGTGTTGGTGAAGTAATCTGTCAGATAAGTGGCAGTAGACAGATGTACAGTAATTGCTAGAAGAGTGTGTTTATTATAAAAACAATATGCAGACATACAAGTCCAAAACATTAGGCAGAATCAAAATCCAGAAGACAGGCAAAGGTCATGAGAGGAACAAACAGACTAGACTAGGCAAAGACAAAGGACAGAAGCCGAAATAAAAACATGAGTCAGAAACCAGGAAAACAATATAAACAGAAGGCTTTGATAAGGTCAGATACGAGTGTACTGAGTGGTTATTTCACAAAATCTATTGGTGTTCAGCGTCCTTATAAGCATGAGCTGATTGCACTCTAATCTGGGACAGGTGCATGTAATTAGTCCTTGATGTGCATGCTGTTCGCTGACAGCGTGACTGTGCGTGGGCATGAGTGATAGGTTGTGGCTGGTGGGTGTGACAAACGCATGCAGATGTGACATTTTACACTGGATGTCCTTCCTGATGCAACCCTCACCAATCTATCTGGGCTTGGGACAGACACTAAGTATGCACTGGCTTGTGCCACCCCAGTGGCTGGGTATTTTCACCTAACCTGCATGTCCTTTGAACAGTGGGAGGAAAGCAGAGCACCCGGAGGAAACCCATGCAGAAACGGGGAGAACATGCAAACTCAACACAGTCAAAAGTTTGGACATGCCTGCTCATCCATAGGTTTTTCTGTATTTGGACTATTTTCTACACTGTAGAACAATACTGAAGACATGGCTTTTCTGGACTTCTGTACAATACTAACACTGCAAGTTCCAAAGTATTTCCAAATCATTGCACATAATCTTTATATATGGATATAGCAAATTAAAGAAACAATTTTGCTTTTAACTATTTTAAAGTCTGAGATGGTAATGTTCACTTACTCATGACACCTATTTCTTTTCCACTTCACCTGCCCTCTTCATGCACCATGAATATGGAAGCACCAGTATTTTGATCAATGACATTTGCATGAAAGTTCCAAAATTCCATAGAAACCACACAGAGCTCTGAATGTATAGTTCATTGCATATTTCCAGACACAAAGCCTCCAAAGATGGAATACATACTCTTGTTATTCCATGAAAAACAAAAGGCCCATTTTAAAAAGGCTGTTATTGTTATTCTTAATTACTGACCTGTGAAATATAAAGTACAGGTCCATTTAGATTTCAAGAATTCACTTAACAGCTGACAGATTATGAGTCCATGCTGAAAATGAGAGAAGATACGTAACAAAATTGAGAGGGGCTTGTGTGAATTATATGCGAGCAGGTTTCTTTTTTTTCTATTCTAGTTTTTGTTAGGGAGAGGAAGAAAGAAAGACTCCCTCTGTCTAATCTACCAGTCTGGTCTTGTTTTTTCATACAGCATGTCTTCTAATTGGTGCTGACAGTCTGTCAGAACAAATTTACAGTATGTCCAGATATGCTATAACAACAAATGTTTTAACAAGAGAAAATTGAAAATATTTATAGTGTTACATCAGTTACTGTGTAATGATGGAGCTTGGAGATGAAAGAAGATCAGAACATGTCAGAATGCACACCTTATTTCTTGAGGATGCAATTCACATGTTAGAGTCTTAAAAATATAACACACCTCTTATGTTCTTTGCCTTATTTACATTGCATTAACAGCCATTCTTATCAGAGCAACATACCTAGAGCAGTCCAGGGAGCAGTTGGGGGCTAGGTGCCTTGCTCAAGGGCACTTCAGCCATTCCTGCTGGTCCAGGGAATTGAACGGGTGATCTTTTGGTCCCAAAGCTGCTTCTCTAAGCATTAGGCCATGGAATGTCTTTTTAAACAAATTCTCAGACATAAATTAATTATTAATAGTGTTTAAGTCATTTTTCAATTACTGTGTATAAGCACTACCCCATGCTCTCTGGTGGCACGGTGGTGTAGTGATTTGCACTGTTGCCTCACAGCAAGAAGGTTCTGGGTTCTAGTCCAGCACCCAACGGGGGCCTTTCTGTGTGGAGCTTGCATGTTCTCCCTGTGTCTGTGTGGGTTTCCTCTGGGTGCTCCAGTTTCCTCCACAGTCCAAAGACATGCAGGTTAGGTTAACATGGGGCAACCTTGGCTGAAGTACCCTTGAACAAGGCACCTAACCTCCATCTGCTCCCTGGGTGCTGTAGTATAGCTGCCCACTGCTCTGGGTATGTGTGTGTGTGCTCATTGCTCACTTGTATGTGTATGTGCATGTGTGTGTTCACTGCTTCAGATGAGTTAAATGCAGAGGACAAATTTCCCTTTCCTTGAGTGTGCATGTGACAAATAAAGGCTTCTTCTTCTTCTTCTTTACTTTTCCCACTGAGAAACAGTAATAAATAATGAAATGGTATCACAGTATAACTGCATTCGGAGTAAACTGTAGGGTGGAAATATCTAAAGCAACAGATGAAACTGTGATAATGAGAGGGGGTTGACCTGTTGATCCTCATAATAACATATCATCTTAAAGGCTGTCTTTCCAGGGAAATGTCACATCATTTCCACTTGAGAAGTGTCTGGATATTTTTGTCTTTGTTTGAAGACACTCTCAGCATACACATTTGGAGATCAGAGAAAATGCAGATTTGGAGGATGTTGTGCTTTTATGCATGAAACATGTAATAATTATAATAATGTGCGTTACTGTAATTGCTTTGGCACAATATGCAAATGAAACAAAATAGTTCCATTCACTCTGCACTGAGACAGGTAAGCTAAACACTCTCCCTTTAAATATTTATATTTTGTCAGCCTTTCTACTGAAATGAAAAACATTATCTCTGATTTCTTTAATCTGGTATTTGCAAGATTTCTCAGTGGAAGACAGTGCTTGCCTGCAACTACAACCTCAATGCCAAAAAAAGTTGAGATGCTGTGCAAAATGTAAATAAAAACAGAATGCAATGATTTGCAAAATCTGTTTCAACCTATATTCAATTGACTACAATACAAAGACAAGATATGTAATGTTCAAACTGATAAACTTTATTGTTTTTCTGTAAATATACAGTCATTCTGAATTTTGTTGCCTGCAACTACATTCCAAAAAAGTTGAGACGAGGCATGTTTACCACTGTGTTACATCACCTTTTCTTTTAACAACACTCAGTAAGCATTTGGGAACTGAGGACATTAACTGTTGAAGCTCTTAATGTAAAATTCTTTCCCATTCTTGCTTGATATACGACTTCAGTAACTCAAAAGTCCAGCATCTCTGTTGTCGTATTTTGTGCTTCATAATGTGCCATACAGCTTCCATGGGAAGCAGGCAGGCCAGTTTAGCACCCGCACTCTTTTACTATGAAGCCATGCTGTTGTAACACATGCTGAAAATGGCTTGGCATTGTCTTGCTGGAATAAGGAGGGAAGTCCCTGTAAAAGATGTTGTTCTGATGGCAACATATGTTGCTACAAAACCTGTAGGTACCTTTCAGCATTAATGGTGCCTTCGCAGATGTTGGCTATTGAACTTTGTGCTGATAACAGTCTGGATGGTCCCTTTCCTCTTTAGCCCAGAGGACACAGCATTTATGATTTCCAAAAACAATCTGAAATGTGGACTCGTCAGACCACAGTACATTTTTCCACTTTGTGTCAGTTCATCTCAGATGAGCTCAGGCCAAGAGAAGTTGCCGGCATTTCTGGATGTTGTTGATATACGACTTTTGCAGATGCAGCAATGAACTGTGTTTACTGACAATGGTTTTCCGAAGTGTTCCCAAGTCCATGTAGTAACATCTTTTATACAATCATGCCAGATTTCAAAGGTTACGGGTGTTGTGTTCAATGCTGGTTTTTGACCTTACCCTTTATGTGCAGAGATTTCTCTGGATTCTCTGAATCTTTTGATGTTATGGATTGTTGATGGTGAAATCCCTAAATTCCTTACAACTGTATGTTGAGAAACGTTGTACTTAAACTGTTGGACTATTTGCCCATGCAGTTTTTCACAAAGTGGTGAGCCTCACCCCATCCTTTCTTGTGAACATCCGAGTCTTTCGAGGCTGCCCCTTTAATACCGTCATGATATTATCACCTCTTACCTGCAGAATGTTCCAAATGGGTGTTTTTGAGCATTCCACAACTTTCCCAGTCTTTTGTTCCCCCTGTCCCAACTTTTTTTGGAATGTGTTGCAGGCTTCAAGTTCAGAATGAGTATATATTTACAAACAACAATATAGTTTCTCAGTTTGAACATTAAATATCTTGTTTTTGTGTGTTATTCAACTGAATATAGGTATAAAAAAAGATTTGCAAATCATTGCATTCTGTTTTTATTTCCGTTTTACACAATGTTCCAACTTTTTTGGAATCAGTAGAACTTAGACTCTTAGATGAAAAAATAGAAGTTAAATCTATTGCAGGTTCTTCTCTCTATGTAGAAGTCTAAAACAGCATTTTCATTTTTGAAAGGGCTTAAGAAGCCAAAAACCCTCAGCTAATCTACAGTATATAACCATTTAAGAATCCTTCTTTGGCGGGGGTGGGTGGGGGGTGTTTGGGGTTAATTATTTATTTTTTTCCCTTGCTAGTAGTTTTTTTTCCCCCTAACATTTTTAATCACCAGATCTGGGTGAATATATCACGTGTTGCGATTTTTTTTTTTTTTACAGACAGGACACATGTAAAGAACAGGATACATGAAGGTCTTCTCAAAAACAGGGCATCACCATCTGTCCATGCCATGTTTTCATTAACTTTGGTCACATTCACCTCTCGTCTTGTAGCCTGAGCGGCAGCTGCTTCTTATTATAACAACTTATTGGACTCCCTGCTCGCTTACCAAAAGCATCTGCTGTGTCACCTAACACACTAATTTACATACAGACAGGCTGGCAATATCACTCAGTAGCACTCACTAAGCCACATGATTTTAAGATGTTTCCTTGCATATTTATCTTACATTTAATTTGTCCTGTCAAATATCCAAATGGTTGATTTAACAGGCCATTAAGAAACACTACAGATGATATCAGTCTATAGTCAGACATTGATTTGGAAATTGTGAGAATGATCAGATTCTTACACAAATGATATCAACGGCTTTGAAAAATGCCTGTTTGATGTATGTGCCTCATTTGTATTTGATACTCCATCATCTCTTTTTTCCTCTCTCTCATCTCTGTCGCCAATGTTTTGGTGACAGCTGCTTTCACTGAGTGGTTTGCACAGGGGATGAGCTAGAGTTCAAATGAATATTTAATATCAGGCCTCCTGATTTCCGTCCAGTGTTGCTCTCATGTAGAGTTGTGCATGGATGAGAGAAGAGTTCCTGGCCCTCTTGCTGTATCTGTCTGTTTAGGAGCAGCTGTCACGTTCTGGTAGAAGAACAGTCACAGTAACAGAAGGTGACAGCTTCAGCTGCCCTGCTGCGCCCTGCTCACCACACACATCCATCATAACACACTGCATGCAACACACTACCACCACTTTATACCCCATTCCATCACAAAAAACCTGTAAAAAAGAAGCTTATTAACAGTAGCTACTAAATTTGCAATATGTTTGGCAGAGTAACACTGAGATCTGAAATGTAACTGGAGTAATATATCATGAAAATGTCTGAATCCAAATGTAACTATCCCACGCCCCCTAATTATAAGGTCTTCTATTACTTGACCACACAGAAGGTAAGCACGATAATGTGAACATCAAGTGTTCTTGTTAGAAGAATAGTAATGCTTAGTGTTTTAATAAAATACCTTATCTGGAGTTGTGTTTGTGTTGTTTTGATAGTTGTACTGATAAGTTATGAAATATACACTCACCAGCCACTTTAATAGGAACTTGTTCTTGATCCTAAGATTCCTGTTCATGGCTGCAGGACTGGAACCCAATGTAGTCTTCTGCTGTTGCATGCTGAGATGCTTTTCTGCTCATCATGGTTGTAAAGAGTTGCTATGAGTTGCTATATCCTTCCTGGCAGCTCAAACTAATCTCGCTATTTTCCTCTGACCTCTCTTATCAACAAGACGTTTCCACCTACAGTACTGTCGCTCACTCAGTGTTTTTGTTTTTCGCACCAATGTGTGTAATCTCTAGAGACTGTTGTGTGTGAAAACCCCAGGAGATCAGCAGTTTCTGAAATACACCCATGCCACAGTGAAAGTCACAGAGATCACAATTTTTCCCATTCTGATGTTTGAAGTGAAGATTAACTGAAGCTCTTGATTTGTATCTGCATGATTTGATGCACTGTGCTGCTGTCAAGGGATCGGCTGATTAGATAACGGCATCAAACAGCAGGTGTATGGGTGTTCCTAATAAAGTGGCTGGTGAGTGTAAATTTGGTCAACGAGAGATATGAAGAGAAAATTTAGTAATGGCTAATGCAGTAGTTTCACTGTTATCACTAATATTTGACAATTAATGCGAAATATTTCATCTTTGGAAAGAGACATTGAGAATTAATAATTTTATTTCAGTAAGTGTATTAATTTTAGTCAATGTTTTTATAGAATAAATAGTGTGAAGTACTGTATATTAAATAATGATAAAATTGTACTATAAAATAACCCCTGAGCTAAGTCATACTGTAGCTTCAGGCAAGTCATCATCATATCTTGTCACGATAGTGCTTTATCCAGGAGATGGCGGTGTTGGTGACTTCTCTTAGGTCCACATCAGAGCAGTGAGGACCTAGTGGACAGTCCCGTAAGATGTGGTCCATCGTCTGTTCTTCGCTGCAGGGACATCTTGCATCTGTCACAATACCCCAACGTGCCAGGTTCTTCTTCGTTTTACCCACTTTACTCCTTGCCCGGTTCAATGTCACCCAGTCCTTACAACTGAGAGAGCTTCCTGTTGGCAACTGCTCTTGATGTTTGGGAAGCGCTGCGTTGAGATCGGCGTCGTCTAGGTCTTTCCATCTTTCAAGACGGAAATTTGATGTCTGAGCAGGGTCGAGAGGTTCAACGGTGATGAAGCTCTTGCACTAGGCAAGACGGCGAGGTACTTCCTGGTGCTGGTGAAGTGAATGGCGCTCATCGTTGGCCTGCTTGAACCGCTCTGCATGAGACAGAGCTTCTCGTCGTACGTTGGGCGGTGCAATG
The DNA here is from genome assembly GCF_027579695.1 of Neoarius graeffei. NCBI lineage: Eukaryota > Metazoa > Chordata > Actinopteri > Siluriformes > Ariidae > Neoarius > Neoarius graeffei. The sequence continues at coordinate 59,262,699 of NC_083577.1, read as the reverse complement.
CCTGACAGCCTATACAAGCTTGGCAGTGGGGTCGCACGCATGGTTCCTGTTATGGTGCGGTATGCACTATTCAGTGAGGGGTCTACTTTGTTGGCATGTGCAGACCTAGCCCAAACAGGAGCGCAGTATTCAGCAACTGAATAGCACAGTGCTAAAGCTGTTGTTCGGATGGTGTTGGCGTCGGCTCCCCAGTTAGAGTTTCCCAGTTTGGCCAGCAAGTTGTTTCTGCTGGAGATCTTCTTCTTTAACTTAAGGATGTGTTCCCTGAATGACAGTGTCCTGTCCAAGGTCACTCCTAAGTAAATGGGGTGCTTGGTGTTCTTAAGCAGCTTGCCGTTCCATCTGATATCCAGGGTGGTCTTGGATTCCTTGTTATTCAGGTGGAAAGTGCAAACTTGAGTCTTTCCTGGGTTTGCATTCAGGGACCATTTTGTATAGTATTTGGTCAGTGCCTCAAGTGATTCAGTTAGCCTTTGTTGGATAGTCTTGAAACTATCAGATTGTGTCGCTAGACACAAATCATCAGCATACAGAAATCTTCTGACATTGTTGAAGACTGGCTGATCGTTCGTGTAAATATTAAATAATATCGGGGATAGGACAGAGCCCTGTGGTAGGCCGTTCTTTTGGCTCCTCCAGGGGCTGTTCCTTCCATCCATTTCGACAAAGAATCTTCTGTTTGTCAACAAAGACTCTATAATTCGGACAGTTGGGATGTTGCTTACTGTCTTGGCTAACTTCATGAGCAATGACCTATGGTTCACCATGTCGTAAGCTGCAGACAGGTCCACAAACACAGCGCCAGTGATCTATTTAGCCTCGAAGCCATCTTCGATGTACTGCGTGAGATTTAGAACCTGCCCGCAGCACGATTTACCTTGTCGAAACCCTGCTTGTTCGGGGATTAGTTGATCTTCAACTGAGGGTGCTATTCGCTCCAATAACAATCTCTCGTTTACTTTATAGAGTACACACAAGAGTGAGATTGGGTGATAACTCTTAGGATCTTCGGGCTCTTTCTCTGGTTTCAGAAGAGCAACAACCCTCGATTTTCGCCATATCTTGGGAATGGTGTAGGATGTCGCACACGAGTTGAAGAAGCTTACAAGCCAGTTCCTGGTTCGTCCTCCGAAGTGCTGAACAGTCTCCAGAGGGATTCCATCAAGTCCTGCAGCTTTTCCTGGCTTTAGTTGTTTTATAGCTGCATTTACTTCTTCAATCGTGAATGGTTTGAATTGGTCGTCACAGGTGTTCATGACGCGTGCCATTTCATTTTTCATCTTCTGTAGACATCCTCTTTCTTTGTTGATGGGTTTTCCATTCATCAAGAGCTGGTTCGCGACTTGGTTTGGTGTCACCGCAGCAGATCGTCTTGGCGGCTCCTTGTTGCAATCAAGTTTCCTAATCATATTCCACGCCTTCCTGCTATTGTGAGTTAAGTCCGTGCTGGTTATGGTTTCTTTCCATCGCACCTTTCTCTCATCACTAACAAGTGCGATGAGGACTTTGCCCAGTTCTATCGTATTCTCTGTGAATGGATCTGCATTATATGCACGCACATACTCATCAAAGACTTCTCTGCTTTCGGTGTTTAGACCTGGGATGTATTCTTTCCTACATCCTCTGGGAATGTTGCGCTTAGCACAATCCCATACAAGCTTCTGGAAATTTTCATAGTGCTGCGATGCTGGTGGTATAGCAGCAACACTTTCATCTAACTCTGCAGGGAAGTTGTCTCAGTTTGCTTTACAGAAGTTGAAGCGTGGCATGGGCTTGGTGGTAACCCTTGGTCGTAAAACGGGCTTAGCTTCGACCAAGATTGGTCTGTGTTGTGATTTTGGTATGGGGCTCATAACTGATTTTTCGAAGTTGTGACGATGTTGCGAGGATACAAAGACGAGGTCTGGGTTGTACCCTTGTTTCCATCTAGCTCTAGAGAAAGATGGTTTATCCTTTGCGCTGTGGAGTAGCGTCAAGTTGTTGTTTAGGGCCCATTCCTCGACTGCTTCACCCTCATTGTTATTATGGTCATAGCACCATAAGGTATTATGGCTATTGAAATCCCCAATAAAACCTTATTTCCAAAGTCAAAATTAGCGGGCCATTCAAACGGGATCGGTGGTGGCTTATACACCGAGATTAAGGTGACTTTCTCAGTTTCCACGCGAAGTATTTCGATCCCATTCAATGTGCAATCCTTGCTCTGGGAAAGGATGGATGAGTCCCGAGCGTAGATAGCACTTCCGTGAGTCTGGCTAGAGCGGTGGATTATCAAAGCCATTCCTGGGATGTTAGGGGGTGTGGTATTTTTATGGGTCTCTTGGAGGCACAAAAAAAATCCACGTCCATTTGTGACAGGAGGACTGATTTGTCTTGGGACATTCCTTCTGCATTGAAGGTGCAGATTTTAAAGGAAGCCATGGTCGGGGCCGAGGGTCTATCCTTTTACCACCCCTGAAGTTTTGCACTCTCCGTGTGTTGTAGCAATTGGTCTCTGGCGATGCCAGATTAACAAGGGACACCACGTGAAGGTTTGCTACTTGTCCCCCTTCAGGCAAGTATAACAGCATCAATACATTAATTCACATACATTCATATAAAAATGGAACAAAAGCTTATTGTACCATTTCTGACAATCTGTTGATGCACTTGAAAACTGGGCTGAATTTTATGTTTTGTTTGTTGATTGCTGTTGTATAACTGTGTGTAACTAAACCTTCTTATCATATCTTTTATCATATCTTGTACAGCTGTTTGCTCATTTGTTGTTGGTTTTTTTTATTGCTCATTACTATATTACATTATAGTATTTTTATATTTTATATTTTTGTACTGTATCTTTATCTATACTTCTTACCCTGTCTTTCTGCTGTTGTTAACATCCGACTTTCCCTACCTGTGGATCAATAAAGTGTTGAGGTGCTCCTTTGTACCTTTTTCTCTAGTTGTCACTCCCTGACCTTCCTTCCAAGCTACAGTGCCTTGCAAAAGTATTCATCCCTCTTGGTGTTTGTCATGTTTTGCTGCATTACAAGCTGTAATTAAAATGGATTTTTGGAGGGTTAGCACCATTTGATTTACACAACATGCCTACCACTTTAAAGGTGCACATTGTTTTTTTATTGTGACACAAATAATAATTAAGATGAAAAAACAGAAATCTGGAGTGCACATAAGTATTCACCCCCTTTCGTATGAAACCCCTAAATAAGAGCTGGTCCAACCAATTCACTTCATAAGTCACATAATTAGTTGATTAAGATCCACCTGTATGCAATCAAAGTGTCACATGATCTGTCACATGACATCTGTATAAATCAACCTGTTCCGGAAGGACCCTGACTCTGCAACACTACAAAGCAAACAACATGAAAACCAAGGAGCACTCCAAACAGGTCAGAGACAACGTTGTGGAGAAGTATAGATCAGGGTTGGGTCATAAAAAATATCCCAAACTTTGAATATCCCAGGGAGCACCATTAAATCCATTATAGCAAAATGGAAAGAATATGCCACCACTACAAACCCAACAAGAGAAGGCCACCCACCAAAACTCACAGACCAGGCAAGGAAGGCATTAATCAGAGATGCAACAAAGACACCAACGATAATGCTGAGGGAGCTGCAAAGATCCACAGCAGAGATGGGCGTATCTGTCCATAGGACCACTTTAAGCCGTACACTCCACAGAGTGGAGCTTTATGGAAGAGTGGCCAGAAAAGAGTCATTGCTTAAAAAAACAAATTTGGAGTTTGCCCAACAACATTTCATGGTTTCAACATCAATGTCCTTGACCTGTGGTGTCCCCCAGGGGTCGATCCTTGGACCATTACTATTCAACCTTTATATGCTCCCACTTGGACAAATTATCAAGAACAACTCAATTTTGTATCACTGCTATGCAGATGACACCCAAATTTATTTTGCTCTATCACCTAATGATTATGCCCCCCTTGAATGTCTCTACCAGTGTATCGACCAAATCAACAACTGGAGGTCACAAAATTTTCTCCAGCTGAACACAGATAAAACAGAAGTAATTCTATTTGGGAAAAAAGATGAAAGACTCAGGATTACCACTATTCTTGACACAAAGGGGATTAAAACAAAAGATATGGTTAAAAATCTTGGTGTTTTCATTGACAGCGAGCTAATCTTTGACAGTCACATGAAAGCAATCACTAAATTGTCATTTTATCACCTAAAAAACATTTCCAAACTAAGAGGACTTATGTCAAAAAATGATCTGGAAAAACTTATACATGCCTTCATCTCTAGTAGGGTTGATTACTGCAATGGCCTTTTCACAGGCCTGCCAAAAAAGACCATCAAACGACTTCAGCTGGTTCAAAATGCAGCGGCTAGGGTTCTCACACGAACAAAAAGAACAGAGCACATTACTCCAGTTCTAAGGTCCCTTCACTGGCTTCCAGTAAGCTACAGAATTGACTTTAAAGCATTGCTGCTGGTGTACAAATATCTAAATGGTACAGGGCCCAATTACCTGATATGTTGCAGCGGCCTAACCCGATCAGATCTACCAGATCGCAGCAGCAAAATTTACTGGTAAAACCTGTTGTTAAAACAAAGTGTGGTGAAGCAGCTTTTAGCTACTATGCAGTACAGCTATAGAACCAACTCCCAGAGGACATTAAAAATGCTCCTGCTGTTGGCATCTTCAAATCTAGATTAAAGACCAAGCTGTTTTCAGATGCTTTCTGCTAATTGATAAATATCATCATCTTTACATGTTTTAAACTTTACTTAACTTTTACAGTCTTTGCATGTCTTAAACTTTACTTAACTTTTATTCCATTTTATTCTGCTGTTTTTACTGAACTTTCTCTCTTCTTCCCCCTTTATTTTATGTAATTTTATTTTCTATTGTTTACTGTTTTGCTTTTACCTCTGTAAAGCACATTGAACTGCCACTGTGTATGAAATGCACTATATAAATAAACTTGCCTTGCCTTGCCAACAGCACGTGGCAGACTCCCCAAACACATGGAAGATTCTCTGGTCAAATGAGACAAAAATTGAACTTTTTGGCCATCATGGGAAATGCCATGTGTGGCGCAAACCCAACATCCTGAGAACACCATCCCTACAATGAAGCATGGTGGTGGCAGCATCATGCTATGGGGATGTTTTTCATCTGCAGGGACAGGAAAGCTGGTCAGGACTGAAGGAAAGATGGATGGCACTAAATGCAGGGCAATTCTGGAGGAAAACCTGTTTGAGTTGGCCAGAGGTTTAAGACTGAGACGAAGGTTCATGATCTAGCAGGACAATGACCCTAAAAATACTGCTAAAGCTACACTGGAGTGGTTTAAAGGGAAACATTTAAATGTCTTGGAATGGCCTCATCAAAGCCCAGACCTCAATCCAATTGAGAATCTGTGGCATTACTTGAAGATTGCTGTACACCAACACAACCCATCTAACTTGAAGGAGTTGGAGCAGTTTTGCCTTGAGGAATGGGCAAAAATCCCAGTGGTTAGATGTGCTAAGCTAATAGAGACATACCCCAAGAGACTTGCAGCTGCAATTGTAGCAAAAGGTGGCTCTACAAAGTATTGACTTTTTTGGGGGGTGGGTGGGAGTTACTTATGCACACTCCAGATTTCTGTTTTTTCATCTTCATTATTGTTTGTGTCACAATAAAAAAAAGCAATGTGCACCTTTAAAGTGGTAGGCATGATGTGTAAATCAAATGGTACTAACCCTCCAAAAATCCATTTTAATTCCATCTTGTAATGCAACAAAACCGAACAAACACCAAGGGGGATGAATACTTTTGCAAGGCACTGTACATACACCTTGGCAAAACACACATTTATTCCTAACCCAGACAATTTAATTTATATTCCTACTTTGGTTTCTTAAATATCGAACACTTTAGACGCCTCAACCTGTTTTGGTCACTTGTTTACTGCTCTTTATCATGCCATTTTGCACTACACTTGGACACTACCTCAACCAGTTTTGTTCATTTGTTTATTGCTCACTATCATATCTTTTTGCACTACATGTACAGTTGTTTGCTCATTTGTTGTTTTTATTGCTCATTATCATCTTATACATGATAGTATTTAAAATTTTTTTGGACTTTGTTTCTTATGTATACTTTACTGCCTGTCTTTCTGCTGCTGTGAACATCCAAATTTCCCCTCTTGGTAATCAATAATGTGTTATCTATCCGATCTTGTCTTGTTTCCACATCTCTTACAACTGCAGGACCATGTACTCCACTGATTCTTCTTTTCCCAACTTCCATTTGTTTTTTCCTCCATACTCACTTTGTTGCCTCTTCTTTACTTTCAGCACAAATTCTCTTTATTGATTCTGTTCTCATTACATGCTGTTGAAGATAGTTTCTTGGCAAAGTCAATCTTGTCTCTTTACTCCATCGTCCCTGCCCTCTTCTGCTAGTTCCAAATCTGTGCCAGTGGTTTGTTTGGATCCCTGCTGAGGAGTAATTCAGGAAAGCTTTAGGGTTTACACAAGTGAGAAAAAGGAATGAACTCTGTTCAGCCCCATGGCACTCTTTGTCTCATTACCAAACCCGTCTGGGGCAAAACAACTTCAGTTAGTACATAATTGTGCCTCACAGTCTGGCTTGAGGGAGGAAATTAATCTCATGTTGGGGCTTCTAGGCACACTAGAATACAGAGCATACAGAGTACATTTTCAGAGAATAACAGCAATTCACAACTCAGTGCAGCACATCAATAATAATAAAAAAAAAAGGTATGTATGATTGCAGACTGGTGTGTGGCATGTAAGCACGGACCAGAGGGTGAGCATGAGAGGGATCCTGGCTATGGTTTGGAGCCTGCTGTGGGCGTCTAGACTTGGCCAAGGGCAATCTTACACTGACCTTGGTAGTCATGGAGTACACACACAGTATAACACATGATCAAATAGCTTTCTCCTCTTATCCACAGTGTGGTAGTCTGGCACTAAGAGCAGCCATTTAACAGCTGTAAATGCACCCCTTCTCAAAAAACCACTGTGCCATTTCTGAAAATAAACAGGATCAATTGCATCGCCAGAAAGAATGACAGGATATTTACTGGAATATTGGAGGTCAATATGACATTATGAACAAACGAACCTTTATTTGATGATTTATTAAACGGAGATGAAACTACTTGTCCCTGTGTTAGTCACCAGGAAGTGCCTCAGACATTCTCAAAGAGAATATAAATATGATATACTGTACCTATCAAAAATTTGGACACCCCTACTTATTCAAAGCTTTTTCTGTATTCTGGCTGTTTTCTACATTGTTGAATAAAACTGATGACATCAAAACTATGAAATAACATATGGAACATATACTGAATAGGGCTGTCAAACGATTAAAAAATTTAATCGCGATTAATCTCATTTTTTAAAATCTATGTAAATGAATAAGGCTTTTAAAGTGAAATGTTACAATTAAAATGGTGAACACATTTTATGCTAAAAATACTTGTTAAAAACTACTGGGACAAGAGAAAATGGTCACACTCTTCTTTTGAAATGAAACTTCCCGTTTAACAGACCTTTCTCCATAGACATATAAACATAGACGCCGCATTGAGCCTGGTGGCCCGTTGCTGGGATACGTCAGAGTGTCCGCCATATTGGATGTAGCAAATCTTTCCCGTAAACCAATGCAAGTAAATGGACTGAACTTCATAAAGCCCCTTTCTACAATAATATTTAACTCGATGCCTTTTATTCACCCATTAAGACACACATGTATATATTTGGGAAACAAACAGGCATCAAAACAACATATATAACTTTTAATGTGATGGTTATAAATAGTGTGCGAAATACCCTGTACACTGCAAACTAGCGACAGATACGCGATAGATAGCTCAGGTAAGCTAATCAGTCAGCATACCGTAGCAAGCTACCAAAACCTGAGGCCACAATAACCAACCTACAAGACTGAATATGATAAATGATGGAAATAGTGGAAAAACTGGAAATAGTGAATGAAAATAAAAATGTACTGCTTTATTTATTGAGTCACCACACAGACCTACTCTCGTTGAATAAAGTGAGCTGAATGACCGCCAAACTGAGTTCGGCCAGGTTCTAATGTCATACCAAAACAAAATACATCACTTATTCCTTCACATTCAGAAAGGTTAAAAACATTCATCATAGTGTGGCACTGTATTATCTAATTCTCACTGCTTATAACTCTACACCTACCCGGTGGAGATGAGCTGGGAAACTGAAGACTGAAGAAACAGTATTGAAAAGTATTTTTCCAGTCTCACCTGTGAAAGGTAATCCCATGTGATCTCGTTTGGACGGTAAACCTGTTGGTACAGTTAAACGCAGCACATGAATGAGGCATCTTTATTCTCAGCTACTGTCTAGACGCTATACCAGAGACGGTTGAAGAATCTCCACTTTGCCACATCCAACATGGCAGCGAGGATGACGTATGATTCTACGCAGAAGGCGGCGTCCATGTTTATATGTCTATGCCTTTCTCCGTCACTCACACTTACTCTTATAGACCCCTTTCACTGACGTCACCCGTAACCGGAAGTAAACAGACCCTGCGCCATTTTGGAAGACCAACAAACTCGTGATTAGGGGGAAATAACAGCAGCGGTATGTGAACCCACGAGAATAAAGTGGAGTGGCAAACGACTTAAACAAATAAATCTGAGCTGTTTTATTTATGATTTATTGGCCCAACAGTAGACTTGAAAGAAACCTGTGTGAGACTTGGCAAAAAACTGTGGATATAATGGATAAGTCTGTGCATGATCTGCGGACACTTTGAGGTAAGCAAACGCAAGAAATTCAGATTTAAAACATGCTAAATTGGCCCCAAGTTGATAACTGTATGAGGAGCAAGCCTCCCAGACTTCTACAATTTAATAATAATAATAATTTAGGATGGTTTGGGGCTTGCTCGCTGCTGCCAGGTTGGTTGTTGAGTAGCCTGACTGTTTGTTTTTTTTCTTGCGTGTGGTATCATTGTTGACGCGAGGTTGTTTTTTGAACATGCCAATGTGGACACGATTTCCCCTGATGAGTTATGACTTCAGACGTGATGCGTGTGTGGAGGTGTGGAGTCCGCGCGATATGTGCGTAAAATAGGCTTCTCATGTGTTTGGAGATCCGCGCTCCGAGACAAGCGCAAGCACCCCCCAAGGGAAAAAGGGACCCCCCGAAAATATCGGCATAGTTCGAACACTGAGTGTAGGCACTGGGTGTAAACAACAAATAGTTTACAATGTCTGGGTAGCAAACAGATGGCAGAATTGGTGTCCGGTCCTCCTTATGTTTCCATTCTCCCTTGCCGCGAGTCTTATCATATGGGTCAAACCCATCAATCACAGCCAGTTTCTCCACATACCGTGCCCTTTCTGCAGCTGGTAATGTACTCACATAACCCGAATTATCATCCATCGTGTCACTTTACTCTCGCTCGTACTTTGTTTTATATTGTGAGTGCATGTACTTGGTCTTCCAATATGGCGCCTAACAAAATCTCGCGGCGCGGTGACGTCATGTGAAAGGGGTCTATAGAAGCAGCGCGTGACAAGCCTCAACAGGAACTACGGGTGACTCGCAGGGCCAAATTAGAATTTGCGTTAACGGCACTATTTTTTTTAATCGCGATAAATTGAGATCGCGTTAACTTTGACAGCCCTAATACTGAATAATGTGGCAAACAAAAAAAGTTAATTTTTTTCATATTTTAGATTCTTCAAAGTAGCCACCGTTTCCCTCGATGACACTTTGCACACTATTGGCATTATCTTAACCAGCTTCATGAGGTATTCACCTGGGCCCTGTACTACAAACGGAGGTCAACCTACCCAGAAGTAACCCAGGGTTCCCCCGCTAAACCGGGGTTGACAAAACCTGGTTATCTTGTTTGGGGTTAAACGGTACTACGACACCAGTTATGAAGTTGATTTGTTGAACCTGTGTTAACCTAATCAGGGTTAATGCACATTCACATGAAAGGGGAGGTTATCAGCGCAAATCACCACTGTTCACAATGGCACAGTCGCCGTACTTCACGGAGGAAGAATGCGCTGTCATAATGCAAAGCTACGAGGAGTTCAAAACAACATTAAGAGCAAAATCTAACACAGCGGCTGCCAATAAGGAGCGGCAAGCATGTTGGCAACGAATTGCCGATCGAGTAAATGCGTAAGTACATTCTCCCTTCTACATGTTCCAGAACAGAAGTATAGGATGAGAGAAAGCTTCATGATCAATCACAAGTCACAGAAAATGGTCCTTCGACGTGGCCCCAGTCATATATAGCTTGTTTAATGTCCGAAAAATCCTGAATAAAATTTGGTATGGTAAATTCATGGAGTAGCCTACTTAAGCTGATATGTGCACAGGGTCACATGAATTAGGATGACTGACTGTTCAGTCCCTTTGACTAAGTTGGTGTATGTCCTGTGAACATTTCAGAGGCAACAGCAGTGCCAAACGCACCTGGCAACAGGTGAAAATGAAATATAAAAACATCATTCATAATGGTGTGTGTGTGTATATGTGCGCGTGCAAGCAAGCATTCATTTGGCTTTTCTGTCTTTTCTTTTCAGGAACGGGAGAACTTGAATAAATAAATACAGTAGGAATGAGTGGTGATTTTGGCTTTTCTTTATTTTGTGTTACTGCTTGAAAAATTGACATCACCTAATGCAAAATGGGACCAGTACTGACAGGTTGATTTGAGGTATGGACATGACCTATTTGAATGTGGCCCTATATGAAGTAGACCTTTTACCTGTACGTTGATGCTATGGAAGGATTTTCTATTCACATAATCCCCCTCATGCTCTCCCAGGGGTGCACGGATTGGGATGTGAGTGCAGTCAATGGCTCCTATTACTCTTGGGAAACCTGTATATTTTGTTAGTCTTATCAATTGTCAGTCACAATTGTCTCTATGAGAGTAGGCAAACAGACACAATTTGATATTAGTAATTACCTGCGATTGCATAAAACCCTTCTTTGATCTGAAGTGCGGTTAAATGCCCAGGGAACACGACAAATGCATTCATCAGTTTGGTTAGGGCAAGTACCACTTTGCGAATCATACGACATACAGTGTTCTTACTGAGGTTTTCAGCATCACCTATGCATACATGTCAACCTATACGGAATGTCCGTATTTTATACGGATTTGATTCAATAAACGTAGTATACGGGCATATAAATAAAGTTATACGGATTCTTTAAAAAAAAACTTCAATATTTATTTAGAGCTATAATCAATTCCCACGATGATAAACGTACTGTACACCACAGACAGCCAGTAAAGAGTCTTATGAAATCGTGCGTTATCTTGTGGTAGCGAGACTTCGTTCCACTTTTGATCACGCGCACACCGCATTGCGAGAATCCCGCCAACCGGGAAGTCATAGACATATAAACATAGACGCCGCCTTCTGCGTAGAATCATACATCATCCTTGCCGCCATATTGGATGGGACAAAGTGGAGATTCTTCAACCGTCTCTGGTATACAGTAGCCGAGAATAAAGATGCCTCATTCACGTGCTGCGTTTAACTGTACCAACAGGTTTACCATCCAAACGAGATCACATGGGATTACCCTTCACAGGTGAGACTGGAAAAATACTTTGTATTCATTCTGAAGGTTTATTGTTATTAATATTGAATAAAAAGTAACTGGGATATATCATTGCTAATTATCATTCAAATTTTAGGTAAATTATTTTAATTTGCATCTTATACGGACTTTATAAGGGAAATACGGATTTTGGAGGTTGGTTATACAGGTTTGATTGACCAAAGGTTGACATGTATGCCGATGGAATACATATATTGTCCACTGGCAAAGTAACGCAATGACAAGCACATAATTTGCTCGATTGTGAGGGCCTGGCTTCGGCGGGTTACATTGCAGACGTCTGCCTCGATCAGCTGGCAAAGGTAACGAATTCCCTCAGCTGAGAATCTATATCGTTCATGAAGAACATCGTCTGGGTATGCCAGCGGATTCTGGCGGTCTCTAAATACCCTTGCCCTCCGGAGAGAGCCCCTCACAATCTGCGCTAGTGTTGTGACTCTCGAGTCTCGAGCTGGGGGAGCCGTTCTTTCTGTCGTTCTTTTTCTGTACTGTGTTTCAGATGAAAAAGCTTTTGCCCAAGGACAAGAAGTAGGCTAAACAGCATTTGCCTTTTATTTATTCAAGTTTTATCTGTTTGCCTAATAGTTCAAATTGTTTTGTATATAGTTTATAATGTTGTTGTGTGATATTAATGATAATATTGTGGGAAAACTACTTTGCATGGACGTTCATTTAATTTATTCTATCGTCATTTTGTTTGTTCTATTTTTGTGTATTTTATTTATTTATCTGTTTGTCTAGTATCTATTTTTCTAATAATAATATATTTTTTGCATTAATAGTTTGTTTTTTCCTATTAAAATAATCTTGTGTTCTTGTTATAACTTTATCTATTTATCTGACTGTTTAGTTGTATCTATTTTTGTTACAATTTCAATATTTTTAATATAGAAAGTTTGGTTTTTTCTATTAAAATGTTCTTGTGTGATAACTAGTTCTTGTGTTATATTTATTGTAGTTGTATCTATTTTGTATCTCAGACTTAAATATTTTTGTAAAACAAGTGTTTTTCTATAAAATATTCTTGCCTTCTTGGTAACTATGTTCTTGAGTGGGTTCTTTTTTTTTTTTTTACAGAAAAGCCGTTCTGCATGGACATTCATTGAAGCCCTCATTGTTTTTTAATGGTTATTTATGAGCGTTTAGGGGTTACAATAATGTAAGTCTAGGTTGCTTTATATAAAAGGTATTTCCAGAAATATTGATGTCACTGTCTAAGCAGAGGGATCTGGCTTCTTTAGACGCTGTCTTCTTAAAACTGAATAAATATTTAAAAAGAGCCAAATGAGCCAGTCTTTTGAACGGCTCTTTTCAAAGAACGGATCACAAAGATGCGGATCCCATCAAAGAGCCATAAATCCCATCTCTAATCTGCGCTCTGATATCGCACGGGTCATCCAGGTACGCTGGCATTGTCTCTAGAGGAAATGTCGGTGGAGAGGTGGTGTTTAAAAAGGGTGTGGTTAATCGGAAACCTCGGGTTAACCAAGAACATAACCTGAGACGAGCAGGTTTGAGATGCAGCATAAATTGCCATGGCAGCATACCTCGGTTTGAACATAGCCAACCTTCGTAGTATGGGTTAATCGGGAAGTTACGCTGCACGTGATCAAGTTACTCTCGAAGTTACCCTGGTAAGCCAGAAAACCCGCTTCGTAGTACAGGGCCCTGGAATGCTTTTCAATTAACAGGTATGCCTCATCAAAAGGTAATTAGTGCAATTTTTACCTTCTTAATGTATTTGTTATTAATAATAATAATAATAATAATAATAATAATACATTTTATTTATAGGTGCCTTTCAGGACACTCAAGGTCACCATACAAAGACAATAATAAAAGCAATCGATAAAATGAAAAAATCAAAATAGTGCAAAACATAATAAAAACAGAAATAAAGTGCAACGGTAGGGTCATTCCAGTCCCAGATTAAAAGGGACTATGCTTGTCGGAAAAGGTGGGTTTTGAGGCAAGATTTGAAGGAGATGATGGAATCAGTATGTTCTGTGGCAGGGAGTTCCAGAGGTGGGGGGCTGAGCGGCTGAAGGCTCTCGACCCCATGGTGGACAAGCGAGCAAGTGGGAGGGTGAGTTGGATGGAGGAGGAGGACCTGAGAGTACAGCTGGGTATGTTGGTGTGGAGGAGCTCAGTAAGGTACTGGGAGGGTGAGGGTGTTGATGGCCTTGAAGGTAAAAAGTAGGATTTTATAGATGATGCAAAATTTGATAGGAAGCCAATGGAGTTGCTGCAGGACAGGTGTGATATGACTGTAGGAGGGGGTTCTGAAAATAATTCTGGCGGCAGAGTTTTGAACCAGTTGCAGTTTATGGATGGACTTGTCAGATAAACCAAAAAGAAGGGAGTTACAATAGTCAAGGCGGGATGTAACCAGGGTGTGGACCAGGATAGCGGTACTGTTGGGTGTGAGGGACGGGTGCAGGCGTGAGATATTACGTAGATGGAAATAAGCTGACTGTAGCAGTTCTATATGAGTGGGTGGAGCACAGAGGATGGCAGGACAGAGATCAGGTTTACAACTAGGCTTTATTGCCACACTTTTCAGTCTAACAATATCCAGTGACTAACACAGACACACACACACAACCGGCGTCTGGTTCGGGGATGAGCTCCTCTGCTCTCTGCTCTCCCTCTTTAAATAGGGCGCAGTCACTGGGAAGACACACAAACACAGGTTAATTGCTCTCAGGTGTAGTGATTCTGCCACTTACCTTCCCTGACTCCGCCCTCCTGTCACAGGAGCCCCCCTGACCATGCCCCCGCTGCCACATACCCCCACCGCCCGACTCAGGCCGGGCGGCTGTCCGGCCTGCAGCCGACTCCCCCCCCCCCCCCTTGACGGGAGAGGAAGTCCGCCACGACCATCTGCGCCCCCGGCCTGTGGACCACCTTGAAATTAAAGGGTTGGAGTGCCAGATACCAACGGGTGAGCTGCGCGTTGGCATCCTTCATGCGGTGGAGCCACTGGAGGGGCGCGTGGTCCGAACAGAGGGTGAAAGGGCGTCCCAGCAGGTAGTAGCGGAGGGCGAGGACCGCCTACTTGATTGCCAAACACTCTTTCTCTATGGTGCTGTAGCGCCCCTCACGCACCGACAGCTTCCTGCTGATGTACAAGACTGGGCGGTCCTCCCCCTCCACCTCCTGGGACAAAACCACCCCCAGCCCTCTGTCCGACGCATCCGTCTGCAACATAAAGGGGAGAGAGAAGTCAGGGGAGTGTAAAAGCGGCCCTCCACACAGTGCAGGCTTTACCTCAGAGAAAGCCCGCTGGCATTGCTCCGTCCACTGGACCGGATCTGGTGCCCCCTTTTTAGTCAGATCAGTCAGCGGGCTGGTGACGTCCGAATAATTAGGTATAAACCTACGGTAATAGCCAGCCAGCCCCAGGAACTGTCTCACCCCCTTTTTGGTCTTGGGCAGGCTGCAATTGCTGCCGTCTTATTAATTTGGGGATGCACCTGCCCGTTGCCCAAGTGGAAGCCCAGATACCGTACTTCCACCCGCCCAATCGCACACTTCTTTGGGTTGGCTGTGAGCCCCGCTCGCCTCAGCGACCTAAGGGCAGCCGTCAGATGTTCGAGGTGCCTCGGCCAGTCATTACTATAGATGATGATGTCATCTAGGTAAGCGGCCGCATACGTGGCGTGGGGGCGGAGGACCCTGTCCATCAGCCGCTGAAATGTAGCGGGCGCCCCAAACAGCCCAAAAGGAAGTGTGACGAATTGGTGTAATCCAAACGGTGTGGAAAAGGCCATTTTTTATCAGGATAGTGGAGTCAAGGGGATCTGCCAATATCCCTTCATCAAATCCAGTGTCAAATAAAAGCAAGCCGTGCCGAGTCGATCGAGCAACTCATCAATACGAGGCATTAGGTACGCGTTGAATTTAGACACCGCGTTGACTTTTCTATAGTCCACACAGAACCGGACCGACCCGTCGGCCTTGGGTACCAAGACCACCGGGCTGCTCCAGTCACTGTGGGACTCCTCGATGATGCCCATTTCGAGCATGGTCTCAAGTTCTTCCCGAACCACCTTTTTTTTGTGTTCGAGTAGCCTGTAAGGGCGGCTACGCACTACCACCCCCGGGGGCATCTCTATGTGGTGCTCTATGAGGTTAGTGCGACCGGGCAGGGGCGAGAACACATCCGAAAACTCGGTCTGCAACTGGGCGACCTCCGTGAGTTGGGTCAGGGAGAGGTGGTCTCCACAGGGGACCGGAGAGGTACGTGATGCCAATGCCCCTTTTTGAACCTCCGGCCCCAGCTCTGCCTTCTCCGGAACCACCGACACCAACACCACAGGGACCTCCTCATTCCAGAGTTTAAGCAGATTGAGGTGGTAAATCTGTAGCGCCCCACCCCTGTCCGTTCGCTTCACCTCATTGTCGACGTCCCCGACTCGCCGTGTGACCTCAAAGGGTCCTTGCCACTTGGCGATCAATTTGGAGCTCGATGTGGGCAACAGTACGAGTACCTTATCTCCCGGTGTGAACTCTCTAAGGCGCGTACCCTTGTTGTACAGGCGGGCTTGCCGTTCTTGGGCCTGCCGCAAATTCTCCTGGGTTAGGTGGGTGAGCGTGTGGAGTTTTGCGCGCAGGTCCATAACGTATTGAATTTCGTTCTTACTTTGTGAAGGTCCCTCCTCCCAATTTTCCCGCAGCACATCTAGAATGCTGCGTGGCTTACGCCCATATAATAATTCGAACGGGGAGAACCCCGTGGAGGCTTGGGGGACCTCTCGCACTGAAAACAACAAGGGCTCGAGCCACTTATCCCAATTACGTGCGTTCTCACTTACGAATTTTTTAATGATATTCTTGAGGGTGCGATTGAACCGTTCCACTAAACCGTCCGTTTGTGGGTGATACACGCTGGTGCGGATCGGCTTAATCCCCAATAACCCATACAGTTCGCGCAGTGTCCGTGACATAAATGTGGTGCCTTGATCAGTCAGAATCTCTTTCGGGATTCCAACTCGGGAGATAACGCGGAAGAGCGCCTCTGCAATACTGCGTGCTGAGATATTGCGCAGAGGCACTGCTTCCAGGTATCGCGTTGCATAGTCCACCAGAACTAATATAAAGTGGTACCCTCGTGCTGACCAATCTAATGGCCCGATGAGATCCATCCCAATCCTTTCGAACGGGGTCTCAATTAATGGTAGAGGGCGCAAAGGCGCTTTTGGAATGGCCACTGGATTTACTAACTGGCATTCGCGGCACGCCGTACACCACCTATGAACATCGCCGCGAATCCCCAGCCAATAGAATCGGGCCATTATTCGGGCTAGTGTCTTATCCTGCCCTAAGTGTCCAGCCATTGGATTAAAGTGAGCCACCTGGAATACCAATTCCCGGCGGCTCTTTGGAATTAAAAGTTGCGTGACTCGCTCTTTAGTTTGAGTGTCCTGCGTCACTCAGTATAACCTATCCTTCACAATCACGAAGTAGGGGAAGAACGGGGTGGCGTTCGGCTGGAGCGTTTGACCATCGATTACTCTCACTTGGTCAAATGCATGTCACAGAGTCTCGTCTCGCGACTGCTCTAATGGGAAATCTGCGAGGGATTCCCCAATAGAGAGAGGAGGGGCCGGTGGCTCCTCACTCTGACGTGGAGATGACGTAGACGGCTCTGTGACAGCTGCTCCCGCCAAAGCGACACCGGGCCCTCCCCCTGTTAAATGGCAGGACCCACTCTTTACTAAGCATGTCATTAAATCCCGAAATCCCGGTCAATCAGTCCCCAAAATTAAAGAGTGGGTAAGGCGAGGATTAACCGCCGCCTTCACTATAAATTTTTCCCCTCGGAAAAAAATGTGGACCTACACCAAAGGGTAGCTGTGAACATCCCCATGCACACACAACACCTTCACCCCCTGTGCTCCCCCCAATGCCTTGTTCTGCACCAGGCTTTGGTGAATTGAGGTCTGATTACAACCAGAATCCACCAACGCCTGATATGTATCCCCTTGAATACTCACCGGTATGCGATACGCTCCGGCCCAATCGAGGGCGGCTTCTGGCGTGTCGGGGATCCAAACCACCGCGCCCACCTCCATTGCCGTACACTGCTGTTGGAGGTGGCCTGGTTCCCCACAGTGCCAGCAAACCGGCCCGGGCTTCCTCTCTGCACCGGTGTTCAGGGGCTCACTCACCTGAGGGGGGAGAGAGACAGACACAGAAGGGAGAAACGGGAGGGCACCGCGGGTGTGGCGGGCCGGCTGGGGTGGTGCCGGCCCCTGCCTCCACGGTGGGGGAATGGGGCGAGGATGGGACACAGGAGGAGGGAGAGAAAGAGAGAGAGAAGAGGAGAGAAGAGAAGAGGCTGTCTGCTGTCCTGCCGCCGGAACAGCCGCCAAATGGTCCTCCACCAGCTCGATGGCCTGATCCAGCAACACTGGGCGGTGGCACTGGACCCACTCCCCGGTTCCTGTCGGCAAGCGCGCGATGAACTGCTCCAGCACCACCTGATCGACGATCTCCTCAGCGTCACGGTTGTTGGCCCTCAGCCACCGCCAGCAGGCATCCCGAAGTTGCTGGCCAAACGCGAACGGCCGGCCGACTTCCTCAAAGCGCGGAAGCGCTGACGCTGCTGCTCCGGGGTGCGCCCCACGCGCTGGAGGACAGCCCAGCAGAGGTCCGCATAGGCCAGCCGGTGGTCGGCGGGGAGCTGTAGCGTGGCCAGCTGTGCCTCTCCCGTTAGCAGGGGGAGGAGGCGCGCCGCGCGCTGCTCCATCGGCCACCCCGAGGCCTCTGCGATTTGCTCGAAGAGCATGATAAAAGCCTCGGGGTCATCCTGCGGACCCATCTTGGTTAAGGTGAGGGGAGACGGGTCCACGGTGGGAGCGCTGGTGGACCCCGCCGACGTGAGGAGGTGCCGGAACGCCTCCCGGTCTTCTTGCTGGGCCAGCACCAGGGCCTCGAAGCGCCGTTCTTGTTCCTTTCGGAGGGTGATGAGTGCCTGGTCCTGGCTTTGCTGGGCCATGGCGAGGGCGTGGACCAGGTCGGCGAACGGGGAGGACTCCATGGGGCTGATTGGCTGCTGTGCTCCACTATTCCCGGGATTCGGCACCACTGTAGCAGTTCTATATGAGTGGGTGGAGCACAGAGGATGGCAGGACAGAGATCAGGTTTACAACTAGGCTTTATTGTCACACTTTTCAGTCTAACAATATCCAGTGACTAACACAGACACACACACACGACCGGCGTCTGGTTCGGGGATGAGCTCCTCTGCTCTCTGCGCAACCTCTTTAAATAGGGCGTGGTCACTGGGAAGACACACAAACACAGGTTAATTGCTCTCAGGTGTAGTGATTCTGCCACTTACCTTCCCTGACTCCATCCTCCTGTCACAGACCGGTGCTTGACCATGCCCCCGCTGCCACACTGACCAAGTGACATTATGTGGGACTGGAATGATAGAGTGCTGTCAAGGATGACACCCAGACTCTTAACCTGGGGGGAGGGGGAAACTGAGGAGTTGTCAAAGGAAATGGAGAAACTGTTTATTTTTGAAAGGGTGGATTTAGTGCCAATGAGAAGGACCTCAGTTTTATCACTATTAAGTTTAAGGAAGTTATGGGAGAACCAGGATCTGAGTTCCTGTAGGCAATCGGAGAGGGAGGTGGGTGGGAGAGAGAAGGTGGGTTTGGTGGACAGGTAGAGCTGGGTGTCATCCGCGTAGCAATGGAACTGGATGTTAAATTTACGAAAAATACTGCCAAGAGGGAGGAGGTAGATGGTAGATAATGAATAAGAGAGGTCCAAGCACAGAACCTTGGGGTACTCCAGAAGAGAGGGGGAATGGTTGGGATGTGAATGTTTTCAGTTGGACCAACTATTTGAGATCAAACAGTAAATAATAAAAATACAGTAAATAGCCCCATTCCACAACTGTAGTAATCCATATTATGTCAAGAACCGCTCAACTAAGTGAAGAGAAACAACATCCATCATTATTTTAAGACACAAAGTGTCTTTTAATGGATAAAAATAAAGAAAAACCATTGAATTAGAAGGTGTCTCCAAACTTTTGACTGGTAACATATTTGTCTGAGCTCTTTGTCAACCCATTGCCCATTACCGGCTCTGAATCATTGACCTACAGACTATCAGCAGTGTGCTTCTGCTTGAATCCCCCCTTCAAACTAAAATGAGAACTATGTACTGCAAAGCCAAGAATGCTTTCAACACTAAAAAGCAGACATCATTTGCCATTTCTGCAACTTTGGATGTTCTGAGCATGCCCCTAAATGTCAGCCATAATTATTTCCCCTGGAAGCGCCGCTGATCTATGAGATCATCAGCACACCAAGGCCCGCTCTTCACACTGAGCTCATTAAAGTCATGTAATTAGAAGAGGTAAAAAGGATGTTAGAAATATCTGTATATGTCTGTATATGTCTTATATCCATTAATGCTTTGACGTTTCACATTCTGATTGGTTTCCTGGCCTAATGCCATGTCTGACTACTCCTTACCTTATACTGTATATGGATGTATAAATGACTCATAACTCCTCATAGACGGGCTCCTATTAACTACAGAAAACAGCTGCATAACACAGGATGTTTGTCTTTCTAAGTCTTTTATCAGTAGCAAAATATATCAGGATGATGTAATTATTTGGAAAATATTGTAACTATAGCACTGCAGAGTTGATTTGTTCAGACTCAAGTTTGTCATTAACGGATTCTGATTTAAGATGTTTGTAACACTTTAGGGTTTCTTGACAAACTTTTTTTTTTTTACTGATTTAGTCTGCACTTGCACTAACCAATAGCTATTTCATCCATGACTAAAATAATTTGACATAAATTAGATTAAATTCATTTACAGCATGCTACTAAAACCTCCTCGTATCTACAGGTGTGAAAACATTTAGCCTCCTTTATGAATTTTGATAATTAAACACTGTAAACAGACAAATGAAGGCATTACTTTAGTTATCATGGGCTTTGTTTTACTGATGAATATTGATAATGAAAATCCATGTAGCTTACTTTGTTCACTATTAACATTAAAAGTCAATTAATACAAATGTTAATTAATTTGAAAACATTTATGGTGTATTAATGTTGAGGTTCGTGTACACTAATAAGTGCTGCAAACAATGGTAAACCTTAAAAAGGTGCTGTAAGAACTGGCTACCTTTCAAATTCATCCCCTACACTCGAAAAACATAGGGGGCAGTATATAACCGGAAGTTGCTTCCTCCCCCTCCGCCCAAATGCATCAACACACTAATAGCATTATCACTCTCTGAATATAGAGTAAAGCTATTTTTGTCAGTCCACTACGGGATAAAAAGCCAAATACTAGCTAACAGCAGGGTAAGCATACTCAAAGTTTGACCAAACTGCTGAAACACAGAGTTGATAACACTGCTATCTTAAAATCTTCATGTGTGACGTCAACCTATAGCATCAACCTTATAGCTTACTTAGCTCAGGTTTTATATTAACAAGAAAACAGCCACAGCAAAACCATATACTAATTCTACACCATTTGAAATGTTTTTCATTGTGGTTTGCATTGTCATTAGTTGGAGTAATGATCCATTTTGAATTGTCCAAACAAGGTTAGTACACCTGGTTTGTTTAGTACATAAAATTGTCTCAGTTTGGTAGCTAGCTAGAGGCAAAGCTAATTGAGCTAATCACATTCTAACTGGTCTGAATGGCACATCAACAAACAGCTAACTTATGTAAGAGCCATTCCACCGAATCGGTGCCATTTCCATCCCTAGAAAATTATATGTATAAATGCACATAAAAATGTACTTTAAAATACATTTCCTTATTATGCAGAATGTCCTGCACATTGATCTGATTTCAAATTTAAGATATATAATTGTAAGGATTAATAAAAACTACCTAAAACACTGAAAAAAGCATGTGTTACCTGTCCCCACACTCTAACTTTAACTATGAAATATTATGATTAAAATCCTTCAGAAACAGAATTTCTTTTGCACTGTTGTGTGACTCCATATCCTATCCATGGTTTAAATATATTTTTTTCATAAGAAATCCACAATATCTTAGTTAAAATACACATTTTAGTTGTGTCCCTGGGTTTTCACTCAGTCCTGTTACCCAAACATATTACCCCATCTGACAAATTTGGAACATTCCATAAATCACATGCTCAACAGGAAGTTACATCAGTTGTGTCTTCTGAAGACCATGGGAAGACCAAAAGTTAGTTCTCTCATTTACTTTTCTGTATATTTGATGATTTTTTAACTTTGACTGATAAGGTCAATGTCAACATACTGTCCTGTTACTTAAATTATTTCTTAGATGATTATTTTAAAAATACAGATTTTTGGTAAATCACTAGAATGTGCTAAGTGTGGTCATGCTATTAGCGATGACACCATGTGGCTTAATTCCATGTATTAGCTAATCCTAGGCTAAAAACTCAGTCCTGTTACTCATATAAAGAGTATGCAGCCATCTTTGACTTCCAAACCTTGTAAAAAAAAATAAATAACGTAGCCTGAAGTTGACCAATACACATTTTGAATAGTTAAATGTGTGTGTTATTATAATCAGTGTTGAAAAGATATAACAAATTAAGTTTAATTTGGGAGTGGTACAACAAGCAAATGGCACCCATTTGGTGGAATGTCCCTTAAACATTTTAACGCTGTCAGTAATATGTTATACAATTAGCTAAGTAGCCAATGTTAGCATTAACATTTGTTTACTTACCAGTCTATAAGAAATGTTGAGAGTTCAGCATCAAACATCATCCATGTCTCCAGCAGTGGAAAGCAACGCCAATGTCAACTCTTGTTTTGCTATTATCCACTTGTTAAGTCTGACACCAATAGCCATTTCTGGGTCCAAACTCATCTCATCTCATTATCTCTAGCGGCTTTATCCTTCTACAGGGTCGCAGGCAAGCTGGAGCCTATCCCAGCTGACTACGGGCGAAAGGCGGGGTACACCCTGGACAAGTCACCAGGTCATCACAGGGCTGACACATAGACACAGACAACCATTCACACTCACATTCACAGCTACGGTCAATTTAGAGTCACCAGTTAACCTAACCTGCATGTCTTTGGACTGTGGGGGAAACCGGAGCACCCGGAGGAAACCCACGCGGACACGGGGAGAACATGCAAACTCCACACAGAAAGGCCCTCGCCGGCCCCGGGGCTCGAACCCAGGACCTTCTTGCTGTGAGGCAACAGCGCTAACCACTACACCACCGTGCCGCCTGGGTCCAAACTCTTCAGTGTTATCAGCTTAGAGATGCAAGATGTGTTGCAAGATGTGGCAACATTTAGTGACTTTAATTCGAAAAGAGCCAAGCAACAAATCAAGCGACTTTTTCAGCATACATTAGAGCTTGATATGGCTTTCCAGCTCACATCACAGCCACTATTACAATACATTAATGGCTTTTAGCAGATGCTCTTATACAGAGCAACGTACAACACACCCAGAGTAGCAGGGGAGCAGTTGGGGATTAGGTGCCTTGCTCAAGGACACTTCAGCCATTCCTGTTGGTCTAGAGAATCAAACCGGTGACCTTTTGGTCCCAAAGCTGTGTCTCTAACTATTAGGCCATAGCTTGTTATATGAGTTTAGAAAACAGATTTGCTTCACCATCATAGTGTAACACCTGACTGACTTCATGTTCTCATGTTGGCCTGAGGGCAGACTGGATGCTACAGTGACTCACTATCACCTCTTGAGGTACAAAGTGGTATTACAAGACAGGACAGTTAGCATGCTAACTATATCTGCAACACAATACATCAATGTATTTGACATAACATCAAAACTGCTATTTCTTCACATTCTGTTGGTAAATTTAATTAATTTTTTAATCTTTTAAACTAAAAAAAAAAAAAAAAAAGAGTCTTGCATAGGGGCGGCACGGTGGTGTAGTGGTTAGCACCGTCGCCTCACAGCAAGAAGGTCCTGGGTTCGAGCCCTGGGGCCGGCGAGGGCCTTTCTGTGCGGAGTTTGCATGTTCTCCCCGTGTCCGCGTGGGTTTCCTCCGGGTGCTCCGGTTTCCCCCACAGTCCAAAGACATGCAGGTTAGGTTAACTGGTGACTCTAAATTGACCGTAGGTGTGAATGTGAGTGTGAATGGTTGTCTGTGTCTATGTGTCAGCCCTGTGATGACCTGGCGACTTGTCCAGGGTGTACCCTGCCTTTCGCCCGTAGTCAGCTGGGATAGGCTCCAGCTTGCCTGCGACCCTGTAGAAGGATAAAGCGGCTAGAGATAATGAGATGAGATGAGATGAGTCTTGCATACAGTCAAGCCGGAAAGTCTGCACACCCCTTTCACCTTCTCCACGTTTTATTACGTTACAGACTTATTCTACAATAGATTGAGTTCAGTTTTTGCCTCAAAACATCTACACACAATCACCAATAATTACAAAGTGAAAACAGGTTTTTTGAAAATATGCAATTTCATTTTACTGTCAAAAATAGGTTATTTAGGGGTTACATATCTGTACACACCCTTTTTTTTCTTCTTTACTGTTCGGCATAAATCAATCAAACCCTTAGCCTAATACTTGGTTGATGCATCTTTGGCAGCAATTACAGCTTCAAGGCGTCTTGGGAAAGAGCTATGAGCTTGGCACACTTGTTTCTGGACATTTTTGCTCATTCCTCTTGGCATATCCTTGCAAGCTCCTTCAGGTTGGATGGGGCGCATTGATACACAGACATTTTCAGCTCCTTCCACAGATGTTTGGATTCAGGTCTGGGGGAATCTTGTTTCTCATGGTTTGAGAGTCCTCTAGGTGCCTTTTGGCAAACTCCAAGTGGGCTGTCGTGCCTTTTACTAAGGAGTGGCTTCCATCTGGCCACTCTACCATAAAGGCCTGATTTGTGGAGTGCTGCCTGGATGGTTGATCTTCTGAAAGGTTCTCCCATCTCCACAAGGATACGCTGGAACTCTGTCAGAGTGACCCTCGGCTTCCTGCTCACCTCCCTGGCCAAAGCCCATCTTCCCCAGTTGCTCAGTTTGGCCAGGTGGCCAGGTCTAGGAAGATTCTTGGTGGTTCCAAACTTCTTCCGTTTATGAATGATGGTGGCCACTGTGCTCTTTGGGACCTGTAAAGCTGCAGCAATTTTTCTGTACCCTTCTCCAGATTTATGCCTTGACACAATCCTGTTTCTGAGGTCTGCAGATAATTCCTTTGACCCCATGGCTTGGAGTTTGCTCTGACATGTACTGTCAACTGTGGGACCTTATATAGGCAGGTGTTGGCAATCCCCAATCATGTCCAGTCAATTGAATTTACCACAGGTGGACTCCAATTAAGTTGTAGAAACATCTCAAGCAGTATCAGTGGAAACAAAATGTACCTCAGTTCGCTTTTGGGTGTCGTATCAAAGGGTGTGTACACTTGATACTGATCATATGTACACATATGATATTTTACATTTTGATTTTTAATAAATTAGCACAAATGTCTAAAAACCTGCTTTCACTTCGTCATTATGGACTATTTTGTTTAGAATTTTGTGACAAAAAATGAACTCAATCTATTGTAGAATAAGTCTGTAACGTAATAAAACATGGAGAAGATGAAAAAGGTGTATAGTCTTTCCGGCTTGACTGTATTTTTACATTCTTCTTTATTTGCCTTGTCTGGAGCAGATGTTGGTGGTCATGATCCTCCATTTTTCTCGGTCATTTGAGGTCCTTATGACTGTGTTATTGTTGATAGTCAGTAGCCCAGTTGTTAAGGGTCTGTACATATTTTATTCTTTACCTTCCTCTGCTTTTCTTTTCATGGATCTTACCTGTCACACTGATTTGTTCTAATCCTCCTTTTCTGTTTACATGTCCAAAAAAATTTCATTTGTCTCTTCCTCATCTCATCTCATTATCTCTAGCCGCTTTATCCTGTTCTACAGGGTCGCAGGCAAGCTGGAGCCTATCCCAGCTGACTACGGGCGAAAGGCGGGGTACACCCTGGACAAGTCGCCAGGTCATCACAGGGCTGACACATAGACACAGACAACCATTCACACTCACATTCACAGCTACGGTCAATTTAGAGTCACCAGTTAACCTAACCTGCATGTCTTTGGACTGTGGGGGAAACCGGAGCACCCGGAGGAAACCCACGCGGACACGGGGAGAACATGCAAACTCCACACAGAAAGGCCCTCGCCAGCCACGGGGCTCGAACCCGGACCTTCTTGCTGTGAGGTGACAGCGCTAACCACTACACCACCGTGCTGCCTTGTCTCTTCCTTATTGTTTCAATTAAGCTCCTTTTTTGCTCCTGCAAGGATTAAGACATCTTGTTTGTCTTCATTTCCTTCCAGAATATTTTTATGATTCTTCTGAGGAACCACATCTCTGCTGCTTCTAATTTCTTTTCCATGTCATTGGTAATTGTCCAGCACTCACATCCATATAGAAGTACTGACCAGACATATGCCTTTAAAACTCGTATTTTGGTATCTATTTTGATGTTTCTGTTTGTCATTATGGACTTTAATTTCTTGAAGGTTTCTTACATTCTTACATATAGCACCTTTAATGTCAATTGTTACCAAGACTTCTGACTTACCATCCCACCATTATAGACACATGCATTTACATATTGCTTTCTGATGTATGTGTCAAAAGTGTGCGAAGAGCACTGTGGGGATGAAGGAGTGAGTGAAGGCATGAGTGATATATAAATGTATTTTTCTTTACTACACTCCAAAGGGTGTTTGTAAATTTTCCTAATTTTCCAATTTTGCCCAATTACTGTATTCAACACGTAATGTTACAACAACAACAACAACAACATTAAATTTATATAGCACTTTTCACCAACCCAAGGACACGTCACAAAGTAATGGCACTACAGAAAGAGAAGCAAATCAACCAAAAGAAAACATGACAGATAGGAGACACAGAAAACAAAGATGACAATTTGTATTAGCATAAAGATAACAGACTAGCTCAAAGCACTGAAAAGGATAGAAGAGTCAGTGATCAGGAGAGGAAATATCAGGAGGACGGTTAGCACAGAGAGAAGAGATAAGATTTGAGATGATTTTTGAATTTGGGAAGAGATGTACAATCCCAAAGACACTGACAGAGACAATTCCAGAGCTTGGGGGCTGCAACCCTAAATGCCCTGGATCCCACAGTGGATAGTTTAAATTTGGGTATGGACAACAGACCAGAAGATGAAGATCTGAGATTGTGAATGGAAGAGTAGGGTTGAAGTAATTCCATTAGATATTGAGGAGTGTAGGCATGGAGTGCTTTAAATGTGAACAGAATAATTTTAAACTGAATGCGATATAGAACAGGGAGCCAGTGGAGGTTTTGGAGAATAGGGGTGATGTGTGTCGGGCGTTTAGTGTAGGTGAAGACTCCTATACATGATATGCAAATACATAATATTTGTAGAAGGCATATGCAGCCTCATTAAAATTGGGTCATCATAAAATGTACTTGTATACAGTTAAAGGTAGACTGCCTTTCAGATTTTTCAGGTTTAGGCCATAAAAAGAATTTTCCCTGACACACAAGTATTTTTGTTTCATGGATCGAAAGCTACTGAATTCGAATCACAGACTTCCAATTTTATTCATTTTTTAAACTAGAACAATTAATGAATTTAGGACCACGTGGCCCTAAATTCTCCGCTATTATTTCTCGCTTCACCATAACGCAATACAAGATACTACATCATACATCACATGGTGGGCTTTCCCTGTTCACTCAAGGCATTATGGGATACAAATTTGAAACAGGAAAGGAAAATGGAGGATGCGAATGAAACATGAAAGACCAACTACAGTAACAGAAAGCGTGAAGAAAAGACGTTATGTTGTGAAGGAAAGGAAATGCAGGACCAAACTAATAAATATCGGCGGTCAGCGAGCACCTCGGTGTGATCAGCTGTTTGTTTAGTGACAGAATCATGTAACTGTCAGTGCACAGTCAAGGTAAACCTGTAGATGGCAGTAATGCAACACTGGATGCCACCTGCCGTAAAACCCAAGAGAAGAAGAAGACGATGCCAAAAGGTAAACCTGCACATGTGCACACGGACTTCCTCTGTCTGCTTGATTGCGCGACGTGAGCGAGTTCATGCACATTATTCACTAGGGAATCCCCTCAAATTACAGACCCTCCAGGATTTCGTGATGTTGCGATTTGCAACTTCAACGCAAATTCAACCAATCCCCGTGAATTCAGGGTGGTGTTGCAATTATATCCAATCACCGCAACTTTCCCGCAAATTTGACCAATCGTTGTCTTGAGGTGACGTCAACAAACTACCTCCCACCTTACTTCCGTGTATACGTTCAAGAGAAGCAGCATGTGCGAGCAGTGTTGCCAGATTGGGTTGTCTAGGCAGCTTCAGCATCATACTGTGAGGTTCTGTTCAAATGTTTTTTTTTTTCTTCTATGAAGCCTGAGCCATTTATTTTATTAGTTTATAATTATTGTTTAATTTAGTCTTCAGGAGAGACTGCCTGCACACAGTACTAGTATTAATAGTTTTTTTTTTCTTACATGAAAGCTGAGGCATTTATATTATATTTTAAGGTAATTTCATGTTGTGCTGTGAGGTTCTCTGCACTTTAACTTTTGAACCAACAGGTGCATTTGGATCAGTAAAGCCTATTTTTCTGCATTTTTGTAGTCCTGGTAATCTTTTATATTGGTAAAGTTGTTTATAGGACCATTTCTCAGTGTTTTTGTTTTTTTAATCAATAGTTTTTCAGTAATAACTTAATATTTAACATATCACTCAATTTTAATCACAAAAAGAGAAAATCGCAACAATTTCTCACAACTTTCACTTCCTCCCGCAATGTAATCGCAACAAAAACCTAAAAAACACCGCAACTTTCATCGAAATTTTTTGGAAAACCCCCCGCAACATCAGACATTTTAGCCCGCAACAATCACAAAAAAGGCCCGCGAAATCCTGGGGGGACTGAAATTAAATAACTTCTCAGTCACAGGATGGCCTGGGATTTTTATTTATTTATTTATTTATTTTAGATATTACAGAAATAAACGGATATCACAATGATCAAATTTCAGAGAGAACTATCACTGATTTTATGAAATCAAAAGGCTGTCTACTTTTAAGATTAAGAGCATCATTACAAAGGCTTGCCTGTGGCTAACTTGCCATTTCGGATTTTGAGGCATGGGGTACCAAGGAGTTTTTGAAGTGGTTGAGGCTGCACTGGGGGACATTGTAGCATCTGCCCGATGGAAGAAGCTGGTACTCAGGATGGAGGACATGAATGTGATATCACACTAGCTGACTGACAGTGAGTATCCTGGAGGAAATAATGCTGACATTTAAGCTCTCTGCTAATGCTTAATGAGAAGAAACTTAACTTCATGAATTGGTTTTAGACAATCAGCAAGCAAAATTCAGAGGTCTATGCAAATGTCAGATAGTTTGAATATGCTAACTGCAGGTAAATGGCATGACCTCAGTTTTCTGTGTATGGATACAAGAAAACCATTTAATCAAGAGCCAATTAAAGCTGTGCAAAACAGTCCATTTTTTCACACTGTCAATAACACGTTTCTTAAAATACCAGTTTCCTTTGGAGTGCAATCAGAAATCCTGGGTGACATGCCCCTTTATTTCCTGAAACAGATCTTGAGGTGTGTGGAACGACCCCTGTGCAGATGCTGGCTGGAAGATGGCTATGAACAGATGCTGCAGGAAGGCTCTGCTGCCCAGCCTGTGACAGCCATGACAGCATACAGGCATCAT
Source organism: Neoarius graeffei (assembly GCF_027579695.1). NCBI lineage: Eukaryota > Metazoa > Chordata > Actinopteri > Siluriformes > Ariidae > Neoarius > Neoarius graeffei. The sequence goes on along the minus strand of NC_083577.1, from coordinate 59,233,277 downwards.
CCCAAGCCGACACTTCTTATACTGATGTTCTGCTGCCACTTCTTTATTCATTTCCGTGGACTGAATATTAGTGTTGTGTAATTTCTCATTTTTAATGTGAGCTGTGGAATATCAGCTTCATTCTGCTGCCTGCATGTCAGTGTACAAACAAACTACATAAAAGGGTTCTGTTCTCTTAGTGTCAGACGGTCAGACACAGTGGATCCCACTGAGACAGAGGCGTGTGTGTGCGTGTGTGTGTGTTTATGAGAGAGAGAGAAACAAAGAGATGACATTGACAAATCTCCGTACCCCTCCCTATCCCTGCTAGTCTCTTCTGTGATGCTGTGCTATCTCACCTGACAACAGTTTCAACCGAGTCTGCACTGTCACACAGACAATTCCTCGGCCTCTCTCAAGTCAGCTTCCTTTCTTCTCTGGTCAAGATGTTTGCCTCTACTTCGAAATGCTCATCGTCACAATCCCAGGGCTCTTTCACTGAAGAGAGAAAGAGAGACAGAGCAACATAGCAACCATAACAAAGGTCCAAATGAGCAGATACAGATCAAAGCCTTCAGCCCTCTGCCAGGTGCAGCACACACACACACACACACACACACACACACACACACACACACACACACACACACACACACACACACACACACAGAGAGTTCTCTGCCTGCTCATCCTGTATGAGCAGATTTAGTCATAAGCATATTCATGGAGCAGCTAAATAAAGTAGAATAATGGATGAGTGAATATACCAGTCAAAAGTTTGGACACACTTTCTAATTCAAAATTTTTTTTTAATATTTATTAATCCTGTGATGACCTGGCGACTTGTCCAGGGTGTACCCCGCCTTTCGCCCGTAGTCAGCTGGGATAGGCTCCAGCTTGCCTGCGACCCTGTAGAACAGGATAAAATGGCTACAGATAATGAGATCAGATGAGATATTTATTAATTTAAAGACACTTCATGTCTTAATGTAATGATGGACTGTATTTTCTCTTTACTTAGTCGAGCGGTTCTTGACATAATATGGATTACTACACTCTCAGAAAACAAAGTACATCACTGTACCTTTCGGGGTACAATGGCTTGTCACTGGGGCAGTACTCTCTAAGGTACTTATTTGTACCATTTATATACTGATTGGGAACATACAGTATACATACCTTTTTTTTTAACCCTAAAACAGGACTCATAGTTACCTTGAGGTTCAATAATGAGCCCTAGGGGGTACAATAGTGTAGATTGTACCTTGGGGGACAGAAATGGACTCCTACTATACCCCTATTTCTGACAGTGTACAGTGGTGGAATAGGGCTATTTACTGTATTTTTATTATTTACTATTCACTGTTTGATCTCAAACACATGAAGAAGGCAAGAAATTGCACTAATTAACTTTTGACGAGGCACATCTGTTAATTGAAAAGCATTCCAGGTGACAACCTCATGAAGCTGGTTAAGATAATGCCAATAGTGTGCAAAGCATCATCAAGGTAAACGCTGGATACTTTGAAGAATCTAAAATATGAAACATGTTTTGAAACATATTTTAATTCCATATATGTTCCATATGTTATTTCATAGTTTTGATGTCTTCAGGATTGTTCTACAATGTAGAAAATAGAACAGCAGCTACAATTATCGACACCTTAACAATCTTTTGGCCATTGGAAAAGTAGAAAAGACTTTCAATACATAAATTATGCATGAATAATTACTCAAACTTCCACTGGGAAAAAAAATGAGTTGATTCCTGATTACTTAGCGTATCAGATCATGTGACACTGTTCCACAAGTACTGACACCTTTGTCCACAGTTATTGACACCATTCCACACTTCTCGACATCCAGATGATTATTATTTTTTTTAAATCATCGGTATGTGGTATTAAGTTAACAAAATATAGTTTTTATTTAAAATTTGTTTTACATAGAATTATATTTAGTACAAAATATCTTTTATATAAATATATCAATGTTGGTGCTTATGTAAATGAGGAAGTAATTCTAATGTTTGTAAACAAATGAACTGATAATGTTGAACCTGTGTCAGAAAATCTTTTTGTTCCACTTTCTACCCACTTTCTAAGTATTTTCATAGATCACATTTTGTTAATCATTCATTGTTGTTTGTATTAATTTCTAGTTTTGTAGTTTACCAATAAATGTCAACAGGCAATTGACATTGTAACCACATGGAAATCCAGGTCAAATAGGTCAATTTTTTTAAATTGAGATTTTAAATTTACATCTAAAAATATAAAATGTCTACTGATATTGTAATATGTGGTAGATATTTACAACAAACTGCAAAGAAAAAAATTTCTGAATGGAACAGAAAAATCCAAATATTTCAAGCATGTAAATTTTTTATATGATAGGAATTTAATTCTGGTCTAATTCTATTTATTGGAATAGGATTCCAAATACTCTATAAACATTCCATTCTGTTATGAATCAGAAAAAAATTATTATAAATCACAGCACTTTTATTATTAAGTACTTCATCTACTCCAACAATGTTACACAAAGATCGATCCATAACAGCTGTAAATGTCACTTAATTCCACAGGGTGTCAATAATGGTGGACACTGGTGAAAGTGATCACTCTTATCAAAACATCACGTGACTTCTCAAACGCACGTTTAGATACAAAATGGCGACTGTCAAATGAAAGAGTAAGAAACAAAGTAGGTCTCGACAAGGAGCTCATGAAATATTGGTGAATTTGATCAGTAAAAACATGTCCATGATCTTTACACTATGCTTACCTGCAATGATAACGTCCGGGTTTTCCTCAACTTGCTGATTGTGCTAAAAAAATTCCATCTCAGGTAACGAGCTGTGTCATCAGATGACAAGATCAAAGGGCGAGGGGGTCTTCTGGTTGATTAATTAACCAACAAATAACTGTTGTAACAGAAACTCACCTTTGTAAAATTTTTTTTTTTATTGGTAAATCTGAAAAGGTGTCGATAATTATGGTCTGTCAATAATTATAGCTGCCGGTCTAGACAAAATGCAGAAAAAAAACTGTGATTGAGTTGCTGTGTTCAAACTTTTTATTTATTTATTTATTTATTTATTATTTTTTCCATATATTTTTTATCATTTTATAGAAGGTTCTTTAACAATGTGTAATACAACATTACATTACACTTACACTTACAATCACCTTATATCTCCCATCCCACCCACAGCAAACCTTTATGCCAAGGAAGAAATTCCCTAAAAAAAAAAAAAGGATGCTCATGGTGAATGACTGCGTCGTTTTTGAGCTTTGCTTCACAATGCGCTCTCAGTTAAGGAAATGTTGTTAGCTTATCAAAATAAGTCAGTAGAGGATCCCAGGTTTTATAGAATTTTTTGGTGGATCCTTTGAGAAAATATTTGATCTTTTCCAGTTTTAAAAACATCATTATGTCAGAAAGCCATACAGATGCTTTTGGTGGGGTTAATGATTTCCATTCCAAGAGTATTATCCGATGTGCTATGAGGGTTGCAAAAGCAATATAATTTTCCTTACTGCTGGGTATTACAAAGTCTCCTCCTTATACCCCAAATATAGCTGTTGCTGGGCTGGGTTGTAGATCTAAGCCAAAGGCCTCATTCAAAATCTTAAATATTGATGTCCTGAACTCTCTCATCTTAGAACACGTCCAGAACATGTGGGTTAAATCTCCTCTGGCCATTCTACAGCGATCACATAAATTGTTTTCGTTAGAGTATATTTTGGCCAGTTTTGCCTTACTGTAATGCATACGGTGGAGAATATTAAACTGAATTAAGTTTAAGCGTGCACAGGAGGAGGAATCATTCACCCAGCTCAGAGCTCTATCCCACACTGCCTCAGATATGTCAGTCTCTATTTCTTCTTCCCATTTAGCTTTAAATTGCATATCCTGGGTAAATTCAGGAGCAAGATCAATGTAATTCTCCTATTTTATATTAAACTTTGGTCAAATATCTGTCACATTTTGCATTTTGTGCCATTTTTTTACCTTGCGCAATACCAGAAAAATTCAGTTAAAATCAAGCCATTTGAGGCGTATTCGTCTGCCTCTGAAAAAACTTGGCATTTGGATTTCCCGGCAAACATTGATTTTCGTGACGTCACGTGCGGGACACCTCCTTCTGAATCCTACGTCAGCGCTGGTTTGTTTATGAGAAAACGACCGTATTATTTACATCCTCGGTGTTGTCTCCGTCGTCTTCACTACTTGAATCATCATCAAATCCAAACAGATGAAGCCCCAATTCTGACATCTCATTATATTCTTCATCCAAAGGTGAAGTAACATTGCGCTCAGGTGACAATTCCATATTTCAATGCAAAATCACTAGCTGCTAAACTTGGTCTACACAGGCTGTGCACTGAAACCGTGCAAGCTCTCGCAGCCTGCTGGCACTTCTGCACTTGACATCACGAATCTGACTCCAGACTCCCTTGGGATTTTTCCAGACGCGTTTTGTTATTTTATTTTTTTCTGCTGTAGACAGATGGTCTTGTGGAAAATTACCCTTCTGGATGAGTGTGTAAAGGGACATACTTTCATATACAGTAAAAAAAAAAAAACTAAATTGGTCCAGGATATGCACTTTAATCCTATCCATAGATGTTTTTTGGATGACATAATTAAGTTGTATATAATAGATATCTGGCCTCTAAGGGTAAGAGGAGTTTGAAGTATGTCATCCATAACTGAATGTTCAGGTAACTGAGGAAAGGATGGGATGTGTGTTTGAATGAAATGGCGAATCTGCAGGTATCGGAATAAACTGGATTTAGAAATATTGAATGTGTTGGAAAAGTCAGTGAAGTTGGGAAAGACCTGGGTAATGAAGAAATTATTGCATGTAGTGAGGCCTTTACGGCCCCACTGTCTGAAGGTGTCATCCAACTTAGCAGCTGGAAAATGGTGATTATTACAGATAGAACTATGTATAGAAAGATCAGACAAGTTAAATTTTTGCCTAAACTGTATCCAGATCCTAAGTGTAGAACTTACTACAGGATTAGAAGAGAACCGTGAAGAAGAGAGGGGAAGTTTTGATGTAATCAGTGCAGCAAGTGATGCTTGCTTACAACACTTTGCTTCTGCACTGCACCAGTCCGTTTCAGGGGTCTGGAACCAATAAACAATTTTTTGTAAGTTTGCTGCCCAATAATAACTCAACAGATTTGGAAGGGCAAGCCCACCTTCTTTTCTTGGTCTTTCAAGATATGTCCTTCGTAGCCTTGAGGATTTACCTCCCCATAAAAAGTGTGAAAGTTGCTCTTCTGTTGAGTGAAAAAAAGACTTTGGTAGAAAAACTGGAAGACTTTGAAATAAGTACAGAAATCTAGGTAGCACATTCATCTTAATGCAGTTAATTCTCCCAGCTAGAGATAAATAAAGAGTACTCCAGTGCTGAAGGTCTGACTTTAGTTTCTCAAGTATGGGAGAGAAGTTAGCGTCAAATAAACCAGAGAAGGATGGGGTAATATAAATTCCTAAATATTTAAATCCTGACTTTGACATACAGAACGGCAGGTCCATATCTTTTAGTTTGAGTGCCTTGTTATTTATAGGAAAACATGAACTTTTTGAGTAATTTATTTTATAACCAGAAAAACTACTGAAATAATTTAAAATACTCAAAATCACAGGTGTGCAAGACAGAGGATCAGTAATGTAAGTTAAAAGATCATCAGCATAGAGTGAGATTTTATATTCCATCTCCATCCTATTAATTCCCAGTATAGATTGTGTATTCCTAAGCCTAATTGCCAGGGGTTCTATCGCTAGAATAAAAAGCGGAGGGCTTAGAGGACAGCCTTGACGTGTTCCTCTGGACAATGGAAAATACTGTGAGCATACCGCAGCTTTTGGAGAGGAGTACAATAAACAAATCCAGGAAACAAATTTTTGACCAAACCCAAACCTTTCCAATACAGAAAACAGGCATCCCCACTCGACTCTATTGAATGCCTTCTCCGCATCCAGGGACACCACCACCTTTGGTACGTCCCTGAACAAAGGAGAATGCACCACACTCAAAAGCCTGCAAATGTTAATGAATGAGTGGCGTCCTCTGATAAAACCCGTTTGGTTGGTAGAGATTATATCGGATATTACAGTGTTGATTCTAGCTGCTAAAACTTTGGAAAAGTACGAGATCTTGACACCTACATTTAATGATATGGGCCTATCAGAAGCACAGTCCACTTCATCTTTGCCTGGCTTTAGTAAAACTGTAATAAGAGCCTCTGTGAGGCTCTGTGGGAGAGATGACTGTTCAAAAGAGTACTGAAACATCTTAAGAAGTAAAGGTGCCAGTTGTGAAGCAAATTTTTTTTATAAAACTCTACTGGAAAGCCATCCGGCCCAGGAGTTTTCCCACTCTGCATGTCTTTGATTGCACACTCTATTTCTTGTGTGTCTAAAGGTTTTTCCAGGTTTTCGCTTTGCTCCTGTGTAATATTTGGGATGTCCAGATTTGCTAGAAACTCTGTCATATGAGTAGTATCTTGAGGGAATTCTGATGTGAATAATTTTGAGTAATATTCTTTGAAGGTATTGTTAATTTCTTGTGGGTCTACTGTCAGATCTTGATGTGTTTTTCTAATGGTTGGGACAAGCCTGGATGCAGATCTGCCCTTTAACTGATGGGCAAGAAGGCGCCCAGCCTTCTCCCCATGTTCGTAAAAATAAAAAAAAAGCTCGCAACCGCAACAGGTTTTGCTCAATCTTTTCTGTGGATAGTAGTTCATATTGCACTTTTAAACCCAATTTCTGTTTGTATAGTTCAGGGGTTGGGGTTTTTGAATATTGTTGATCTATTTTCAGTATAGAATCAATCAGTTTTTCCTGTGCTTGTTTACTTTTTTTTTATTATGTGATGCTGAGAATGATATTATGTGTCCTCTGAGTACCACTTTGTGTACGGTAGATGGAGATACAGAGTCTGTCTGATTAGTTAAAAGAAAGTCATCTATTGCTTTTGCTATGCATTGACAAAAATTTGCATCTGAGAGTAGTGTTGTATTCAGTCTCCAAGTTTGTTTTGCTGGGCAATTAAGTGTGATGTTGATGTCAAGGATGAGGGGTGCATGATCAGAGTCTACAATAGCAGTGTATTCTGCAGCTTTTACTGCAGGGAGAAGATGCTTGTCAATGAAAAAATAGTCTATTCTAGAATAGGACTGATGCACATATGAAAAACAAGAAAATTCTTTTCTATTCAGGTTTAGAAACCTCCACGGGTCAATACAGTCTATATGACTCATGAGACTGGAGAGTGTTCTGGACATCTTTGATGTAGGTATAATTTTGGGGTTAGAGCGGTCCATAGTTGTATCCATCACACAGTTCATGCCCCCACCAAAAATTAAACGATGAGTGTTTAAATCAGGTAACAATGTCATTATCAACTTGGAAAAATCTGCGTCATCCCAGTTCGGGGCATACACACTAACCAACACCACAGGTATGTGGAAAAGAAGACCTGATACTATAATATAGCGTCCTTGGGGGTCTGAAACTATTTCTGAAGCAGTGAATAAAACTTTTTTGTGGATTAATATTGCTGCTCCCCTAGCTCTGCTACTAAAGTTTGAATGGAACACCTGCCCTACCCAAGCTTTTCTTAACAGTATTTGGTCCTGCACCCGCAGGTGTGTTTCCTGTAAAAATACAATTTCAGTATGCAATCTTTTCAGATGTGTAAATATTCTAGTTCTCTTCACTGGTCCATTCATACCTCTAACATTCCAACTAATAGAGTGTACCACAGATCCTCCTGACACATTTCTACTTTCTACATTTGCTGTAGTGGCTTTGTGTCAACCTGCGCAGGTAGCAAAGCTTGTGATATTATTTTACAGCCATGAGACGAATTGTAAAATTAAAAAAAGAATAAAAAAAGAAAAGGAAACCCTTGCCAAAAAAAACCCCCTATCTCTTTGATAAACTCTAGGTTCGTCCTCTGAACACTGACGAACCGCAGCCCTACTGTGCTTAAACTTCCTGTAGTCCATTTACACATTATCCTCCCCATATTGCTCCCCATTATGCTAAACAGGTAGACGCATAGTCAAATTCTGACTTGGTGTAGACCTAGGTAAATTAGCCTGTTCATCCAGTCCACTTAAAACCTTAATACAATAGTGACACAAGTAACACAATACTAGTTGAATAATTGTCCATTGAACTGAGTTTACAACACTACAAATACCGTCTGACAAGAAGAAAAGAAAATGAAACAATAGGACTTTGCACTTCCAGTGCTTATGAATATAAGGCAGCTCTCCAGTCCATTTCACCCATTGGTCTATTTTTAGTGAGTCCAAAGTAGTCTAGGCTATTCACCATCATTTTGGTCCACAGGTCCCTCTGGACGCTTGTATGTAGCAACTCGGTGGTCGTAGAACTCTTGGGTGTCTTCGGGTGATGAAAAGATGAATGACTACTTGTCAAATTCAACTCGAAGTCATGCAGGGTACAGCAGATTAAATTGCACATTCTTCACATACAGGAGCTGTTTGACATCCTTAAATGCTGCGCGTTTTTTCGCTAGTGCTGCTGACTTATCTGGATATATTCGCAGTTTAGTGCCGTTGAACTCCATGTTATTCATCCAGGCCCAGCATAGTACTTTTTCCTTTTCCTGAAATCAGTGAAAGCAGACCACAAATGGCCAGGGTGGCTGTTCTTTTTGGGGCTTTTGGCCAAGTGAGCGATGTGCTCGTTCCAGTTCAGGCGGTTTGTCCAAAACTCCTGGCATCACCTCCATTAACATGTTGGATACAAACTTCACTGTAGACTGACCTTTCTCGCTGTCCTCCGGAACATTTAATATCCTGAGATTAGCATGCCTAGAGTGATTTTCTATGTCCTCCAATTGGTCAAACAGGGTCGTGTTATGTTCCTCCAAAAGTTTTATCTTTTTTTCTGTAATGTTCAGTGCAGAGAAGTTGTCACCAGCTAGAGATTCGGTTGCACTTAGCCTTGCCTGAAAACTGGTTACAGTCTCGGTTAATGCATTCATGGAGGATTGGAGAGGAGCAATCGACTCTTGAATTAAGGCAGAAATGTCCTCTTTTAGTGAAGTTTGTTGTTTGTCCAGTTCAGCGACCAGTTGACTCATGGAAACTCCATTTGAACTTGGCGTTTTACCCGAATCGTTGTTAGCCATGGTGGCGAATTTGCTAACAACAGTGGTTTTTGATGTAGCAGATGATTGTTTTGTCGGTTTGCTCATGTTGTCGGTCAGTGCTGTGTCGTTTCGATGTGAAAGTGATGTTCACTACTAAATAAAATATTATTAATCGAAAATGGCCTTAGTGGTGCTTTTTAAAGGTTATATTGAAATGTTAAACAGGGAGCTCTACTGTCTTGCGACCTATCTCCTCATGGTCAAACCGGAAGTCCGTGTGTCCAGACTTTTAAAACAGAATTTATGAATAATAAAACAAAATATCAATATCTGTTATCTTTATATATTATTCACCCAATGCTGAATCATTTAAGACAGGTTCTATAGTGCTCACCATAACATTTGATCAGTAATAATGAAAATGACAATGTGTTTGACATGTGAACACTTATCACTGATCATGAATATGCTTAATTTAACCAGATCAGCTAACCTCATCTATAGTGCACTTTGCTAAAAACAAAACAACAAACAAATAAACAAACAAACACCATGATGACATTATATCAGTCGAACACTGTTTCTCTTACTCCAGTAAATTAACAAGAGAAAGAACATTTTATACAGTGGGGCAAAAAAGTATTTAGTCAGCCACCAATTGTGCAAGTTCTCCCACTTAAAAAGATGAGAGAGGCCTGTAATTTTCATCATAGGTACACTTCAACTATGAGAGACAGAATGGGGGGAAAGAATCCAGGAAATCACATTGTAGGATTTTTAATGAATTAATTGGTAAATTCCTTGGTAAAATAAGTATTTGGTCACCTACAAACAAGCAAGATTTCTGGCTCTCACAGACCTGTAACTTCTTCTTTAAGAGGCTCCTCTGTCCTCCACTCGTTACCTGTATTAATGGCACCTGTTTGAACTCGTTATCAGTATAAAAGACACCTGTCCACAACCTCAAACAGTGACACTCCAAACTCCACTATGGCCAAGACCAAAGAGCTGTCAAAGGACACCAGAAACAAAATTGTAGACCTGCACCAGGCTGGGAAGACTGAATCTGCAATAGGTAAGCAGCTTGGTGTGAAGAAATCAACTGTGGGAGCAATTATTAGAAAATGGAAGACATACAAGACCACTGGTAATCTCCCTCGATCTGGGGCTCCATGCAAGATCTCACCCTGTGGGGTCAAAATGATCACAAGAACGGTGAGCAAAAATCCCAGAACCACACGGGGGGACCTAGTGAATGACCTGCAGAGAGCTGGGACCAAAGTAACAAAGGCTACCATCAGTAACACACTACGCCGCCAGGGACTCAAATCCTGCAGTGCCAGACGTGTCCCCCTGCTTAAGCCAGTACATGTCCAGGCCCGTCTGAAGTTTGCTAGAGAGCATTTGGATGATTCAGAAGAGGATTGGGAGAATGTCATATGGTCAGATGAAACCAAAATAGAACTTTTTGGTAAAAACTCAACTTGTCGTGTTTGGAGGAGAAAGAATGCTGAGTTGCATCCAAAGAACACCATACCTACTGTGAAGCATGGGGGTGGAAACATCATGCTTTGGGGCTGTTTTTCTGCAAAGGGACCAGGACGACTGATCCGTTTAAAGGAAAGAATGAATAGGGCCATGTATCGTGAGATTTTTGAGTGAAAACCACCTTCCATCAGCAAGGGCATTGAAGATGAAACGTGGCTGGGTCTTTCAGCATGACCATGATCCCAAACACACCGCCTGGGCAACGAAGGAGTGGCTTCGTAAGAAGCATTTCAAGGTCCTGGAGTGGCCTAGCCAGTCTCCAGATCTCAACCCCATAGAAAATCTTTGGAGGGAGTTGAAAGTCCATGTTGCCCAGCGACAGCCCCAAAACATCACTGCTCTAGAGGAGATCTGCATGGAGGAATGGGCCAAAATACCAGCAACAGTGTGTGAAAACCTTGTGAAGACTTACAGAAAACATTTGACCTCTGTCATTGCCAACAAAGGGTATATAACAAAGTATTGAGATGAACTTTTGTTATTGACCAAATACTTATTTTCCACCATAATTTGCAAATAAATTCTTTAAAAATCAGACAATGTGATTTTGTCTCTCATAGTTGAGGTATACCTATGATGAAAATTACAGGCCTCTCTCATCTTTTTAAGTGGGAGAACTTGCACAATTGGTGACTGACTAAATACTTTTTGCCCCACTGTACCTTACTTTTTCATTTTGACCTTCTAAATACTAAAAAATGTTTTATTTTTAAAAAATTGTATTTTTAAATGTTTACAGTCAAATTCAGCTAGCTTTAAGTGTATTTAATTTGCTAGCTAACCAGCAAGTCAACATTTAATAAACAAACAAACAAACAAACAAATAAATGCAAATATCAGATGTTTTCATTGCTAATTTTTTTTAATAGATAAAATATGTTATTTACCACCTGGGAGGTCCGTATTGTGAAATACCATGACCGAGGTCTTGAAAGTACTGAGCGAGGCCCTCTGGGCTGAGGTCAGTATTCAAGGCTGAGATCACGGTATTTCACCATATGGACCGATCTTAAGGTGGTAAATAATATATTTATTTTTTTCTTTACCAAATTCTAACAGAAAACGAGAGCGCCTGAAAGGGAAAACCGAGCTGAGCCACCATTTTGAATCCCCATTCACGGCTGTAATGCAAATTGCTTCCTCCTCGGTATACAAGTGCACTTCCATGGCAGGAAAAAAACTACATTTTGCCGCCTATGTAGTCCCCTATTTATACAAAATTGAGTCATTCAGGATTCAGCCATGTTTTTGCTTGGCGTTAGCAAGTTAGAGGTTTTTAGCTTTCTCCTGAAATGTTTTATTTTATTTCTTCTTCCTCAGGGTAGTAAAACTCGCTTTCGCTGTGAACACTGTCAATATCGCTATCTATGCTGTAAAATTAATGCTATTCTCCTGAGAAATGCTGGCAAAAAATTATAAGATTTTTGATCATCTTATAAATAAATCTTATAAAAAAAGATAAATGTTGACAAAAAATGCTACTATGTTTGTTGTTGTGAACGAGCGAGTCGCTAGAGGTCCGTAACTGGGGTCCGTACCGTAGGATACGGAGCCGCTCGCCAGCCAATCAGAACGCAGGATTTGGACTGCGAAAAAAATAATTACCTTTATTCTTGAATGCTTGACGATGGGATGTAGATACTTTATGACTTTCACTCAAGTAGACTTTTGGTTCCATACTCTTACTTTTAATTGAGTAAGATTGCTACACAATAGAAATTTACTTCAACTACATTTTCTGTTTACTTTTTTCCACTCCTGCTCCTTCCTCAGTAAGCTATATTTTGGCATGATGAAATGTTATCTGTAGTTTTTCTTTCATGAAAAGAAAAGAATGCCTGTGCGACAGGGGAAATATGGATGATCAACATGTCCCCCTTTTTTACCCCCCTAAATGTCTCATCTCAGCTCATTATTTCTAGCCGCTTTATCCTGTTCTACAGGGTCGCAGGCAAGCTGGAGCCTATCCCAGCTGACTACGGGTGAAAGGCGGGGTACACCCTGGACAAGTCGCCAGGTCCCCCCAAATGTACTGCAACTAATTTGTTCCATGCTGTGTGATTTCATTTTTTAAAATACTTTTCCCCATCCCACTTCACTGTGTAAGCACATATTAATGCTGGCTCCACTCCCGCACCACAGAAGTGCAAGTAATAGTTGCAAAAGCAGCAAAAGCTCTACATCTGGCCTTTTTTTTTTGCCTTCTTGCCTTCATGAGCAGTTGACAAGCTGTCAACTGTCCCCAAAAGCAAATAGTCTTTGTGATGAAGGCTTGTGCTGACAGTGGGTTTTTTTTTCTCATTTAATTGTTCTACAGTGACAGACAGTCTCACATATATGGTGTTTTCTGTTGTTGTGTGTGATCCATATAGATAATGCATGTAATAATTAGCTATTTAAAAATGTGCAGTCAGAAGTATGCTTACAGTGAAGACATAGTACATGAATCATGTCGAAATGTAGATGTAAAAACCATCAGGGTGAAAAGACCAGATCTGAGCCAAAAATGAGAACAGAGCACTAATGTGCATAAAGCCCTGTTAATGTTCTGATGTCTTGTGCCACAAAACCAAACTCAACACTGTTTTAATGGTATGTTATTGCAATGTAGTGTATAGTTATAAATATATTCGCCTTAAAGCCTATAGATATTACTGTCCACTTTATTAGGAACACTTATATAGCTAATCATTCATGCAATAATCCAGCGGTCGCAGTTCAATGCAAGTGCAGACCCAGGTTAAGAGATTCAGTTAATGTTCACATCAAACATCGGATGGGGGGGGGGGGGGGGGATGTATTCATAATGACTTTGAACATGGCTGATTTGAGTATTTCAGATCTCCTGGGATTTTCACATACAACAAGTGAATAAAGTGAAAAAAAAACATCCAGTGAGTGGCAGTTCTGTGTGTGGAAACACCTTGCTGATGAGATTAATGAGATTATGAAGCCAAAATATTTCAAGCTTACAGTAAGGCTATGATAACTCAAATAAACACTCTTTACAACCATGATGAGCATAAAAGCATCTCAGAATGCACGACATGTCAAAACAACAGGGTAGCACGGTGGTGTAGTGGTTAGCACTGTTGCCTCACAGCAAGAAGGTTCTGTGTTTGAGCCCAGTGAATGACGGAGGCCTTTCTTTGTGGAGTTTGCATGTTCTCTCCGTGTCTGCGTGGGTTTCCCCCACAATCCAAAGACATGTAGTTATTTTTTTTTAAAGATATTTTTTGGGCTTTTTTCACCTTTATTGAATAGGACAGTGTAGAGACAGGAAATGAGTGGGAGAGAGAGACGGGGAGGGATTGGGAAATGACCACGGGTCAGAATCGAACCTGGGTCCCCGGATTTATGGTATGGCGCCTTATCCACCTGAGCCACGACGCCCCCAACACATGGTTAGTTTAACATGGCCTTGGGCCGAAATGCCCTTGAGCAAGGGACCTAACCCCAACTGCTCCCCGGGCGCTGTAGCATGGCTGCCCACTGCTCTGTGTGTGTGTGTGTGTGTGTGTGTGTGTGTGTGTGTGTGTGTGTGTGTGTGTGTGTTCACTGCTTCAGATGGGCAGAATGCAGAGTACAAATTTCACTGTGCTTGAGTGTGCATGTGACAAATAAAGGCTTTTTCTTCTTCTTGAGGTGGATATGATACAACATCAGAAGCCCACATTTTGTTCCACTCATATCATGCAATAACAGGATTCTGAGGCAGCAGTGAGCATAAGTTCAGCGAAACTGAACAGCTGAAGATCGGAAAAAGACCAAACAATGTTTTTCCAACCTTCAACTCTCCTGTTTTGGTGAGCCTGTGCCCACTGTAACCCCGATTTCTATTTCTTGGCTGCAAGTGAACAGGTGTTCCTAATAAACTGGACAGCGAGTGCAGTTAAATATTTAAATTTTGATCCACAATGTGACACAGTATTTGGTTTATTAAACACATTTCTCTTTATCGCCCTCCGACTCTCTTCATGCACATTTCAGCGTAATGCAATACATCATGACCCTCTCAGAGAAGGTTCTCAGAGAAAGCTTAGTGTGCTGTGAAAGAAGAAGGCAGTGCACCATTAAACAAAGTTTCCCCAAACATGGAACAAGCAGCATCCCAGACTCTGCAATCAGCATGGCAAATCATTTTACAGCTTTTGTGTGTGGGTTATTTTTACATTTAATGCATCTCAATTCAAAACATAAGGTTTATTTTGGACTAACAATTTTTTAAAGGTCTTTCCAGTGAGAATAACTAATGCAGAAAATGTTTTTCATTGTGTACATGGTCAAAACCTCATTTACATTGTTTTCTGTTTTGCAAACCAAATTCAAATGAATCAAGCAGTTGCAGGGATGTCAGTAACATAAGTCCATTTGGACGAAACAAAGAACCCTGCAGAGTGCTAGATAGAGCCTTTTTTCCAAGAGCCAATGAGGTCAGGCTTAATCATCTATTTTGTGAAAGCCATACATTCATTAAAGGCTGTGCATGCCCCATTTAAAGCAGTTAGATAGCAAACCAAGCTTTTTTTGGTGGACATATCCTTTTTTTAATTGCAAATATTATTTAGCAACATACTAAGGATTTATTAATGCATAAATAAATCCATGGGAGGTTCAGTCTGAATCCACTTACAGTATTTCTGCATTTTACCACTGGAGGTAATTACTGTCTTGGCACTGATGGCAATTTGATGGTTCTGCTTGACATGTCATCAAATGAAAAGGTAATAACGGGTTTTATGATATTGCTCTTGTAGTGATTCAGCAGGTAATAGGCAGCTGGTGTGAATCATTATCAGTCAGCAGTGGCATGATGCATTTCAGTACAAGTACAGACCTTTTCCACCCTGTCATCACTGTCACTCTAGTACTGAGAAGTGTATTTCATAACACAGGAGCTGCTGCAAGACAATCAGAAGTTTGGAAAGACTTTTTAAATGTTTTGAATCAAACCAAACTAAAGCCATTACGAGTAAATTGGTTCATATATCTTATAGAGGGACAAGGTAATGTTATAGTACCTCTATCACCTCATCTCTGTGTGTGTGTGTGTGTGTGTGTGTAGACAGAGAAACTGCCTCAGGCAAACAGACTGCTCAAACGGTTTGGTAAAAAATGCATGGTTGATGCTCTTGCACAGAGCAGCCAAGTTTCAGCTTTTTCCCAAAGCAAGTGATAACAAAACGAGAGCAACCCACTCGACGCACCATGAAGGACTGATCGGCAAATACCATTAAAACAAAAAAGCATTAATAGCTAGTAGGTTGAACCTTGTTAACCTTAAATGTGTGTTTTTTCTTCTGCCAGACAACAGAAATGTGTTAATCAGATCCCTGGAGTCAGATTACCTGAAGTCTCATCAACACTGCAAATAGTTCTGTGCTCAGAATTTTCCTGATTTATTTATTTATTTTTTAATCTATAAAAGGTATCGATTAATGTTTGGAGTGTGATCTTAATGATATTTAGACTTTGTTTCTTGCTTTTTACATCGGTCTCTGATGCCTGTTGTAGGATTGTGCTATGCATTTTTCAGACACAATTATTGGCCATTGGGGCCTGGCTCGTTTTTACCAGGATCATATCTGTCGCGTTGCCATGACAATGCGACAGGTCACTTACAAAGAACACACACTTTTTCTGTCTGTTTCATAGCATAGTTTCCCCACAGGAATACCTTTAATCTCCAGAGCCATCAGCTGTGTCTGTTCCCAAAGTCCCACATGCGCCACATTCAGCCGGACTATTATATCTGATGGGGGCCATAACACAGAGGTGCTGCACTACACAGACACACTGAAATATAGATGAGCTAAAGCATAAACAGGCTAGAGGAAAAAAAAAGGCATGCACACTCAGACAACTAGTGACTAAATAATGCATGCTTATATTAAACACTGCTGTGTATGATGCACACTCTTCTCAACCATGTCTTGTAATAATTCAGATATTATATATTTTGTTGTTGTTTTTATTGATAATTTATCAACACATTTTTCACACGTATAACAGAGGAGATTAATTATAAGGATTGCAATCATAAACTAACAGTATAAACTAATTATATAGTGCTTACTATTGCACACTGCCTGCAGATATCATTGCCTCCAAGATGCCAGGACTCATCAGGGTGTTTGCTCAGTTGTAAACCTGCATCTTCACAAGCAGAGAAGAGCAGATTCATCACACTGAGAGGACTGCATTAGTGGCAGAAGCAATTAAATGTTTTTCATCAACATTTATTACCAAGCCAGAATGTTGCAAAACCGTATCTCTTAAATAATAAAATGTGGGCTTGTGCAGAGGAAGTATGCTCTCTGTGGAGCACTCCATGTTCCCACAGCCGGACTGAAATTAATTTCATGATCGATATTTCAGTGTTTGGCATTTTTTTTGTACAATTAATCAGATCAATATCAGCTGGCTGTAGCTCTGACACAACTCTTTAAGGTTAATACATTTTAAATTATCTACTGACAACCAGAAACAAACAAAAATAAATAAAATGATGGGCTATACGAATTTAAATCTAGTAATTAGTCATGTCCAAGCTGTACTCCTGCCTTGTGCCTAGCACTGTGACAGCTCCAAATTAGATAAGCAGTTACAGACAATGAATGAATGCAATTGGAAAATCACTCCACTTTAGGTTCAGCTGAAGAAACTCGCAAAGCACGGACCCCATCAATCAGCTCTCATGACAGTGTTTATTTTTCTTCCTCTTTGGTCTCCACGATGATGTAACTGCACACGTAATCTGTATTTATTGTTTTTCATTTCATGAAATCTTGTTTCAGCTCACAAAACCTTATCAACAGTATGGTGAAGAAGCTATCTAGACTGAAACATTACCCCAATAAAGTTACAGAAAACAGGAAAATATTGCACATAATCAACATTTACAGGAAAAGCACACAAAACCAATATTAATACTCCATGTGCATTTACATATAAGGCATATATTTCTAGACAAAAATCCTGTTTTTGAAACTGATAACTATGCCCATGATTGGCTCTATCATGATGTAATCTGGTGCTGTCAGTCAAAATTGCACTTATTGACCAGCCAATCTGTTCAACCAATCAGGCATGAGATGGGCCTGAAGTCTAAAGAGCTTTTCGGCGCTAATCAACACCCAAAGGAGGAGATGCGACTGATGTCCTGAATACACCAACCATATCCAGCACCAGCCCTGCATTATACACCATATCAAGGAGTGCCAGTCAGTTTTAGAACATGTTTCAGGTGATGAAATGAATACTGATGAACATTCTTTTATATACATCCATAGGTAAGAAGCGTTTAAACTGAGTTTGATGTAATTCAGGGCTTTAATACATTCAGAAAGGTCTTAAAGGCATAAGATGTCAATTTCTGTTAAATAGTTTTAAGGTTTTTCACAATCCATCCAATTTTCTTTCTAGATGTACTCTTAAATCCTGGCTTATTTCTGCATTATACATTTTAAAACATATTACTCAGTCACTACTATGAATTATTCAGTAACAACAGCTAAAAGGAAAAGTACGTACTGTAGTTACATAAGTCTTACCCACTGACAGGTCTCAGGAGTGCAAGGGATTCGCTTTCCTCCTTACAAATGACATAAAACTCAATCTGATATATTGGTTCTCATAAACTAAACTATACGAAAATACATTTAGCAGCTGTAGGGTATGGGCGTTTATGACCAATAACTCAGGAGATTCTGATAACACCCGCCAGGTTTGTGACCCTGCACAACATGCATTAGGTCTAAAAATAAAAATAGGTAATGCATTAATAATGGGCATAAACAGCCTGCTTGCAGGGTATTTCTGAGGGCATTTTCGTGTTAATGTGTCCACAAACTCATTTAGAGCTGTGTGAGCTGCTTCTGTGCACTGTCAACCAACAGATTGTGAACAGCTCACCAGACCTCCCTAATGTGGCATGTCCACAATCTCAATTTAAACTGTATGAAAAACATTATTTCGCCTGACATTCAACTAATTTTGTAATGGAAATGAACAAAAAACTAGATTACAATTACAAACAAACTGAATAATCTACTCTGCAGCAAAAAAAAAAAAGCGAATATAAAATGCCACAAAATCATGTGTTTTTGTAGTCAGAAGCATATTATGATCAAAACCAAATTACTGGAGCCACTGCTTGGCTTTCCATTCCTCATTATAACATGCATTTATTGATGTTTTGTATTAACCTCATATACACACTGGTCTAAATCATATAATAGTGAATAGTTGCCTGAAGAAAGGGCAAACAACATATAGCTCCTTTTATACTTTAAAGTATACCTGTAGTGAATTTTAATTACTAGCTTATTTCAAAAGATCATGTATGATACCAGTGGTTCCATCATGTAACGTTCGTCATAAGCTCTTGTCAAATACGCGCTAGTTTTAAGTCACTGCTCCGTTGGTCAGACATGGTCAGCGACATGTTGTCTCCTTCACGGGCTGTTCCAGCACCGGTAGTGATGCACAGTCGTTGTTTTGTCCGATTGCAAATCTACTTGCACATAACGCCATGAAATAATAGATATGTGCCATAAAATAAAGCTCTATTACAAGTATTAGATCTATATTTATTCAACGTGTTCTGAAGTTACTTGACTGGGAACTTGCCTGTTCATCAGCTCCCCTTCAGGTGCTGGTCCCCAGAGGTACCTGCGGATCATGCCGTCAACGAAGGCCATTTCCAGGGACGGTTTGTGAAGGACATACTCTTGCAGATTCGGGGTGGACATAATGCAGCCGTCAAAGCGGTCTGCAATGAGTTCATGTTCTTGACAACAGTAGGACTCCATGTCA
This sequence comes from Neoarius graeffei, assembly GCF_027579695.1. Lineage (NCBI taxonomy): Eukaryota > Metazoa > Chordata > Actinopteri > Siluriformes > Ariidae > Neoarius > Neoarius graeffei. The sequence continues at coordinate 59,213,779 of NC_083577.1, read as the reverse complement.
ATTCTCATGACAGAGCACTGCCCGCATAGAGTGGTAGCCATTTTGGATCTACCATCACGCACATCTCTTGCGGCAGTTTCTTCCTCCGAATCATTAGAATGTGATGACTCACTGGCCTCACAAGCCTCCTCCCTCTCTGGCTCAAATAGATAACCATTAACACCCATTTCATCAAAGTTGCTAGTCGTATTTTACTTCTTTAACACCTCCTTTCACTTCAAATCTTGACCCACAGAACACTGCTTGTTTACTCGCACCTGATAACCTGGAATCAACGACTGTACGTCACTTCCGGCCGGCAATGGTTGCTCCCCATTGGTTCTGCCCCCGCGGGTAATTCATGGAATAAAATTGTCCACAAAAGTGCTTTTATGGTGTTTTTTTTTTACTGAATGTGCATGTCTTTTGTCTATAAGTAATACATAAAGCACGATTAATGTTGTAAGCATGACCAGTACTGGTACACTTTAAATAAGAATGATGTAATTGTGATCTGGCTAGATCTATATAAGTATGCCTTTTCCATTATTATTCACTGTGAAGTTAGCAAGCTCACGGCTCTCTCACACTCTTATAAATAGGTCTGGCTTACAGCTGGCACATCTACTTAATCACTGACATTCTTCCCAGTGTGGTAAACACATTTAGAAAAGATTTACAAGCAAGAATCTATAAAATAAAATGAGGACCATCAGGAAAAGAAAAACTTGCTATTAGGCCACAGAAGGTGACCACTTGATAAACTGCTGACAAATTAAACTTGTGAATTGGAGTTAGTTTACTACTGAACTCAAACTAATGACTTATCCATAGTAATTCAATCAGGCAAATCTGAACAACAAAAGATTTTTACTAATGTAAGGAAATTCTTCAAGCTGCTCCATTTCATCTTGCTCTTGTAAACTACACAAGCCATCAGTCAAATGATCACCTCAAGAACGTTCCATTAATTATTTTAATCCAGTGTAATGACGTGCTTGTTGTCACACCGTATAAACTTTCTCAGCTGTTCGTAATGTTTTTCACCTGCTCTTTAAAAATGTAAAAAATTTTAAAGATGATTCATTTAAAGATGATTGAAACAGAGACTTGTGTAGACGAGCAGAGCTGACGGGTCACTTGTTGAATAAATTCCTACATTTATAATCAGAGACAATGTAAAAAGCAAAAGATGAAGACAAACTCCACTAAATAGCAGAAATCTCCTGTGACCTGATACTAACTATGATGAACGTGCATAGATGCTTAATTGATGGGGATAGATTAATCCACACTGATATCCCATTTAAACATTAACTGTCCCTATAGAGGAATATATATATATATATATATATATATATATATATATATATATATATATATATATATATATATATATGATTTGTTGTTTTAACTTAAAAAACTTAGTACCCGGGCTGGTTTATAATTGAGTTCATTGAAATTCATATAGTAAATTAAATTATTCACTCTCCACATGTGGAAAGCTTGGGAATTAAGCTAAGAGAGATGAGACTGAGATGGTATGGGTACATCCTGAGAAGAGATGCAGAGCATGTTGGAAGGAGAATGTTGGGGATGGAGCTGCCGGGCACACGAAAACGAGGAGATACATGGATGTGGTGAGAGAGGGCATGAAAGTGGCAGGTGTGGTAGAGAAGGATGCGGAAGACAGGGAGCAATGGAGACGAAAGATCCGCTGTGGTGACCCCTAATCGGGAGCAGCCAAAAGAAGAAGAAGAAGAAGAAGAAGAAATTAAATTGTTCACCTCGTTGTGTTAACTTACTATATTCATTTCAATGAACTCAAAATTTTAAGGCAGCCTGGATACTCACTTTTTTAAGTTAAAACAACAAATCATTTTTTACAATATATATGTGTGTGTGTGTGTGTGTGTGTGTGTGTGTGTGTGTGTGCATATGATTGCACATATAAATCTTCATTATATCATGCTATAATGCAACACACACACACACACACACACACAATTATAAGGTTCTATCCGGATTAAGAATGAATGAATGAATGAATGAATTATATTGTATTTAAACAAGTCTTATTGAAGCTCACTCAACTGTTATAACACAACAAACTGTAGTTTATTATCCAAGACCCTACAGCTAATACTCATAGTGTAAGTCATGAAATTTGTACGAAAACACTTTTTTTCCTGTACATTATTCAACGTTTTTATTCCATTAAACGTGAAACATTAGAGGCTATGCAGCCTTTCAATTTAAACAAACGCACATTTGTGCAGTTTTCCAAAAGAAATGTCACAGGCTACAGTGTGTTCATAAAAAATAAACTCGGAATTGCGCGCGGCTTGTTGCACATGCACCATGTATCCAAAGATTCATTCATGCGCAAAAATACTTTCAGTAAATAAATGTTACTCTGAACATAAATAGCCGATGAGGGTTCAGGTGATTCGGTTCGTGGGTTGTAAATTCGAGTTTGGTGTGATTTCAGTGGTGCACGTGCACATAAAATCTGCAGTACTGTGTGTTCCGTTTACGCACACGCCGGCTGAAGAGGAACGCAGAGTCCTGAGGTTTCTCCGCCATCATATGGAAAAAGCGCATGTGAAAGCGCATCATATAAACAGTGTTATACTGCAGTGTCAGTTCGGAGGCTGGACGTTTGGGGCTTGGAAAGAGAGCCAGGTGCGCCCATGTCGAATCCCAGATCGCACTAATAAACGCTCACTATAACAGCTTCTACTTCTTTGCTCGGTCTCCGATCCGTCACCAAAAAGTTGATCATCCCCTCGGACTTGATGAGGAGGTTGCAGCCGAGGAAGAAGATGCCGAAGACGACAGTGAGAGACAGCACACACATCACAGCGATCTGCACGGCTCTCATGATGAACAGGCTGCGCTCATCGTCTGGTGCCGCCGCCGTCGCGAACCCGTCGTCTGTCACCACCGATGAGAAGTTACAACACGACAAGATCTCCTCAGTCCGGTTGGAGAAAATACCACCGTCCGTTTGGTTAAACGTCGTGCCGTTCATTTTCATTTCCGTTCCTTGGCGCGCACACACGCACGCACGCACAGGTGATCACTTAAAAAAAATTCAAAGCGTGCAAAGAGTCTTATTTAAATTTTTTAAGTATGAAACCGAGTCAGAAGTTGTAAGAAGTGTGCAGGGAGAGAAGAGCCACAGACGGTGCCGCTTTGCACACAGCATCCCATGATCGCGTGTCAAAGAAGGAAGTAATGAGGCAGCGCGCCCAGTGCACACAGGCAATGGGATATTGTAACCTGCTGGGGAAAACCATTTATGGTGGAGATGAGAGGCGAGCGCACACGCGCACACACACGAATCCGGCGGCCGGCGGTGGGACTCATGCCAAATGGCGCCACCTAGAGCGAAATCACGACGGGCAACTGACAAGTGGGCCCCAGTTTTCTATGTCATCGACAGGATCGCATAAAAATGAAGCCATTCGCATGAGGTCCAGAGTAATAATAAAAAAATGCAAAATTGGAATGTTAAAAAAACCCCAACCAATCAACCAAACAAACAAAAAACCCATGCCTCCGAAAGTGTTGAACCATTTATGGACTACACAGCAGAGCATTTTTTAAGGATTTTCCACTAGGAGACCAACTGGTCTGGGCAATACAATCACAGGCCCCAGAGTCCATGCGGCTGCACCGCTGCGGCATATTCTGTGATGCAAATTGCCGCATTACAAATCCTCGTTTCAGCCAGCATAATATCAACATAATGCAGTGCCAAGTTTTCTTTGTTAAATGTATACTTACATGGTACTTGGTTAATTAATTGCAACTGATTGTACCAAGGGCGGCACGGTGGTGTAGTGGTTAGCGCTGTCGCCTCACAGCAAGAAGGTCCGGGTTCGAGCCTCGTGGCTGGCGAGGGCCTTTCTGTGTGGAGTTTGCATGTTCTCCCCGTGTCTGCGTGGGTTTCCTCCGGGTGCTCCGGTTTCCCCCACAGTCCAAAGACATGCAGGTTAGGTTAACTGGTGACTCTAAATTGACCGTAGGTGTGAATGTGAGTGTGAATGGTTGTCTGTGTCTATGTGTCAGCCCTGTGATGACCTGGCGACTTGTCCAGGGTGTACCCCACCTTTCGCCTGTCGTCAGCTGGGATAGGCTCCAGCTTGCCTGCGACCCTGTAGAACAGGATAAAGCGGCTAGAGATAATGAGATGAGATGAGATGATTGAACCAAATGATAAGACATAACTTGGTTTAAAATTTGGTCTCCCAGTGAAGCTGGTTTGGCATTGACTAGGAGACCAAATCTGGCCACTGGGAGACCATTTGGTCTCCCAGTAACTATGTTAAAAAATGCTCTTGCTACACAGCCATGTTTTTTAATCTCACCAGTATGGGAGACTTGAAAGGATGCTGCAGTCAAGGGTGTAGGTTTGGTATTAACACTGGTGGGGACATAAACCCAATGCCAACCCACAGTGGCGCCAACTTCAGGTCAACATTAGAGGGTCACAATATTTTGCTCCATTGTGTTCCACCAAAAGAGTATCCATCACCTCTCCAAAGTCCAGATTTTTAAAATTTGAAGTTCAGAACTGTAGTAATTCATGAACAATAATAATATGCAATTCATTTGATTAATTGCAAATCTTGCATGTGACGACTAACTCATTCTACCAATTAACTCATTCAGCACTATCGGGTTGTTGTTTACATGTGTCATGTTACACGAATTTGGTCAGGGCTCTGCAGGTCTTAACTGAAGCACTTCAAGTTAAGGGTTAGTGGGCTGCTAAAGTTTGCAGGCACTTTACAAGCAAGACTCGGTGCAATATTAGCCAACATTAGCACAATTTGATATAATTTAATAATGTCTTTGTGAAGCTGCTGTCAGTATCAAGTCGGATTGTTATTTACATGCCGCACAAATTTAGAAAACAGTCATATTCGTATGTTGTCGTTGTCGTTTTTACACAATGAATACAAACTGTTTTTAACCGATTCATTTTGTTAATCTAACGTTACATTCCTCAAGGACAGTTTACTAGCTTGCTAGCTAGCAGCCAGTCAGTGCACTACAACTGCACTTGCTAATTGACATGGTAGCTATAAATGCTTGCTGTTTTCTTGACCACACCCCCAGAGCGAATATTCATGAGCGAATTTTGTGTGGTGTTTCGTCCAGTGGAAACCTACAGTAATCATTTGTGTACCGCACACGGAGTGTGATTTTTTTTCTTCAATCAGAAATATTGGTAGGGACATATCAGCTGTCATTTGATATTGGTAGGGAGACATCCATACTGTCCATACCCAATTCTACACCTATAGCTGCAGTAGAACTTTTGTAGCTTTCTACAGAAAAAAAAGCCTCTACAGTGGCCTGCTAACTCAATTTTTCCTTCTTTTGTAGTGGAGCAAACTGAAAAAAAAAACCTAATTAGGATTATATGTCATGAATCGACACAAAGTAGCCCATCAAACTGAAATGAGAGAATATGACAGTAACAAAATTATTCACAAATTAAAAAAAACATTCACAAATAAACATTGTGCAAGTTATGACTGTATAAGCTGCAATAGTCCATCCATCCATTATCCGTAACTGCTTATACTGTGCAGGGTCGTGAGCCTATCCCAGCTGACTATGGGCGAGAGGCAGGGTACACCCTGGACAAGTCGCCAAATCATCACAGGGAGACAAACAACCATTCACACTCACATTCACACCTGCGGTCAATTTAGAGCCACCAATTAGCCTAACCTGCATGTCTTTGGACTGTGGGGGAAACTGGAGCACCCGAAGGAAACCCATGCAGACACGGGGAGAACATGCAAACTCCATACAGAAAGGGCCCTGTTGGCCACTGGGCTCGAATCCAGAACCTTTTTACTGTGAGGTGACAGCGCTAACCATAAGCTGCAATCGTAGTGACGGAGAAAGGAAGGCATTAGTTAAAGAAGCTAAGGGTAATTCTGAAGTAGTTAGAGAGATACAGCCTACAGTTGGTCAAGTTTAATGCCCAAACTGATAATCACATCATCAGTTTTTCTTTGGCTAATCAGACACAAAGTACACCACCAATCTTGCCAGAGCAGTTGGGGGTTAGGCACCTTGCTTAAGCCAGTCCTGCTGGTCCAGGGAATCAAACCAGCAACCTTTTGGTTCCAAAGCTGTTTCTCTAACCATTAGGCCATGGCTTCCCTGCAACTTCACTGAGCCTACAGCTCAGAGAGACATCCATCACTCGGCAAATCTAAAAGAAGAGTGGAAGAGTGGTGAAAAGAAATGCATTGTTGAAAAAATCCATATTGGCAGCATGGTGGTGTAGTGGTTGCCTCACTAGGCTTGGTCACCATCGCCTCACAGCAAGAAGGTTCTGGGTGCGAGCCCAGCACCTGACGGATGCCTTTCTGTGTGGAGTATGCATGTATTCCCCGTGTCTGCGTGGGTTTCCTCTGGGTGCTCCGGTTTCCCCGACAGTTCAAAGACATGCAGGTAGGTTAACATGGGGGTGGCCTTAGGCTGAGGTGCCCTTGAGCAAGGCACCTTCCCCCAACTGCTCCCTGGGCACTGTTAACATGGCTGCCCACTGCTCTGGGTATGTGTGTGTGCTCATTCCTCACATGTGTGTGCATGTGTGTTCACTGCTTCAAATGGGTTAAATGTGGAGGATGAATTTTACAAGTGTCTGTATGATAAATAAAGTTGTTGTTGTTGTTCTTCTTCTTTTTCTGAAATCCCATTTGGAGTCTGCCAAAATACTTGACAGAAGTATCTGTTTGGCATGCTTGCTACTGGGTTTGGCCAGTTTGCTTGCTAATTGTTTTGAATAGTTCCACTTAAATCCTTGAAACTTATCTTCACTTGCACATCTGCTTTCTGTATTCATAAGGCTATCCTGATCAGTTATGTAATGCTTCATCACCCATGAACATTACCCTGTCATACACAGAAAACTTGGCTTCGTAAATCCCATCTTCCAATCATTTAGCTACAACATACTCTTGAATGTGGATATATACTCATGTTTGTCTTTCAATAATTGAGAAACATCTATGAACAGCTGTATCTGTGTCAGTGAATATTGCTCCCAGATCTTTGAGGCAGAATTTTCTGGGCAGCAGAGGTCTACGTTCCTAGATCATACTTTGTCAATTCAACCTTCTTCAGTACAGACAGATCAAAATCTAGCAATACTCAAGATGTGGAAAAAGTTACACTAGTCTGATACAACTAAAATTGGACATTTTGGAATTGGAAACCAACATTGCTCATCACCCAGAGAACACCAGCCCCACACTGAAACATGGTGATGGGAGCACCATGATGTGGGGATCAGCAGGGACTGGTAAACTGGTTAGGGTTGAGGGAAAGCTGGATGGAGCCAAATACAGGACAATCCTAGAAGAAAACCTGCAAGAAACTTGAGACTGGGGAGGATGTCCACCTTCCAACAGCATAATGACCTAAAAAATGCTGCCAAAACTGGAAAACCAAGAAACTGAATGTATTAGAATGGCCTAGTTGAAGCTCAGACCTCAATCCTGTTGTGAATCTGTGGGAACCGCTGTTTATACATTGATCTCCATTGAGTCTGACACATTTCTGCTGAGATTCTGCTGAAAAGGATGGGTAAAAATATTAGGATCCCAATGCGCATTGATATTTGGCCCGGGAGGTGAACACCCAACAGATGGCTACATTTTTTTTTTCAATAACCTCTGTGCCACAATAATTTTTCACCTTCAAATATTAGACATATTGTGTAAACCACATGTTAGAAATGCCCAATTAAATTGATTCCAACTGCAAGTTATAACACTGCAAAATGTACATAGTATAATTGGTGGTGAAACATTTCACTGTTCAAAACTTAGAAATGTTACTTGGAGTTATATCAGCTGAAAAATACTGCAGTTCAAATGATAATCCATTCATCCAATATCTATAACACGTATCCATCAGGGTTGCAGGGGAAGCTGGAGCCAATCCTAGTTGATTCTGGGTGAGAGGCGGGGTACACCCTGAACAGGTCGCCAATCTATTGCTGGGTTTCATGTGACATCACATCCGCCTCATTAGTTATTCAAAACTTTCACTGGTGGTCTACCAAAGCTCAGTTGACAAAGCGTTTGTACGGAGAAGGTGCATTGCTCGCATGAAAAATGCTTTACGCTTGCGTTGTTTTAGGTTGTTCAAATTGATCATACCATGAAACTGATAAAAGTTTCTTCAGGGTTCCCAATGAACTAATAAAAAAGGGTGAATGAACACAAGATTTCACAAAAAAATGTTGAGAAAGGTGGCTTTTGAACCTCTCACTGAAATCGAAGGGAACCAAGTCAAAGCATACTCAAGTTTGCAGTGATCACTTCATGAAAGGTTTGTATATCCCTCTCAGCTATGTCCTGAGTGTTTTCCAAGTACTTTTCTTGCTATGTGTCATTATTTTATGGTACTTTTTTTAGTCTCAAAGCACTAAAGTCCCCAGCTGTTTCTTTGTTTCCTCCTCACTCCTCATAAAGTCCATATGCATGAAGATCGTGACAAAATTCTTGCCCAGCCATACAGTTATGATGCGCCGTGATCACATCTCTGTCTTGTTTAACTAAGATCCAGGTCTTTAAAGGGGTTTCTGATTATCTTTGTGAATGATTTACCTGAAAGATAAGAGCGAACACAAGTGAGAATCAAGCGAACTGTTTTTTGTTTACACTTCAACTTGCAGTGCTTCATTGTAAAGATCCAAACGAAAAGCTTAAAAAAACATACTTACATGGGCAAAAACAATACAGGATTCATTCAGCAGCGACTTGATACCGAGGTCCTTTACCCAGCCACATACAAAAAAGTTGTAAGCCTCCATACTCTTCCACGCTTTCATCTATTTTGCAATGTAGAAGGATGTCTGCAACACCAGATAGTTTGAGATGTCGGGGAACTCGACTAAAGGGTAGTTTTCGAGATCATATGACAAATCCTGTTAGGGTTTTGCTGGGATTCGAACCTGGGTCACTGATAATCCAACAAACCCCCACTAGGCCACCAGGGGGATGACTCAATGCAGAGGTGTGAGGCGAAAGTAGAGTATCAAAAAACAGTTTATTTACACTATATACAATCCAATGGAAAAAACAAAAAGAAAATCCAAAAGCTCAGAAGATGACCAAAAATAAAAATATCCAAAGGTTCAAAGTCCCAAAAAACAAAAGGAAAGGCAAAAATGCAGAACGTTCAGAAGATCAAAAATACAAAGTCCAAAGAAAGCAAAAACATCAAAAACACAAGGGCACAGGCAAGATACGTGGGACAGAGGAAACTAGCACTAGACAACATAGCATAAAGACTCGTGACAAGGGAACAAACAGAGGGGTATTTATACACAAACTAATTAAGGAACAGGGCGGGGCAGGAAACAGGCAATCAAGACAAACACAAAATACAGTGGCGGCCTCTAGAGGCCAAAACAAACATGACAAGATAAACATAACAGCGGCCTCTAGAGGCCAAAACAGTCCCAATCCTAACAGGACCCCCCCCAGGAGCATCTCCTGACGTTCCCAGGGCGATCCGGATGGGCCGAATGGAAGTCCCGGCACAGTCCTTTATCTAAAATGTCCCAGGCGGGGACCCAACAGCATTCCTCAGGGCCATAGCCCTCCCAATCTACCAGGTATTGAAGCCCGCCGTGGACCCGGCGGGAGTCAAGCAGGCGATGCACGGTGAACACAGTCTGACCCTGGAAGATGCGGGGGGGTGGGGGATTCCTAGGGGCAGGGGCATACATGGACGTCAGTACGTGCCGCAACAGGGAAACATGGAATGTGGGGTTGATCCTCAGAGTCCGGGGCAACTGGAGCTGGTAGGCGACAGGGTTCAGGGTTGAAGGGGCCAATGTAGCAAGGAGCAAGCTTGCAGTTCTCCACCCACAGCGGAAGGTCCTTGGTGGACAGCCAAACCCGCTGCCCAGGGCGGAAAGCGAGGGCAGGTCTTCTATGGCGGTTAGCCTGAGTCTGGTTGGTTCTGGAGGTCTGGATGAGGGTCTTCCTGACCTTGCTCCAGGTCTTGCGACACTGTCTCACATATTGGTTGAGTGAGGGCACCCCCGCGTCCTCCTCCTGGTCTGGGAACAGAGGTGGCTGGAACCCGAATTGGCACCGGAATGGCGACAGCTTGGTGGCCGATGACTGCAGGGTGTTGTGGGCGTACTCTGCCCATGGCAGCCAGGTGCTCCATGATGTCAGGTTATCCATAGCCAGGCCTCGCAGGGTGGTTTCCAGGTCCTGGTTGAGCCTCTCCATCTGGCCATTGGACTGTGGGTGGAACCCAGAGGAGAGGCTGGCAGTGGCTCTGATGACCTTGCAAAACCCGTGCCACACTTGGGAGGAGAACTGGGGCCCCCAGTCAGAAACAATGTCCTGTGGGAGACCAAAAACTCAGAAGACATGAGTGAACATGAGTTTGGCAGTTTCCAGGGCAGAAGGGAGCTTGCACAGTGGTATAAAGCAGCAGGCCTTAGAGAATCTGTCTACTATGACCAAAATGACAGTATTACCTTGTGACTCAGGGAGACCCGTGATGAAGTCGACTGCCACGTGGGACCAGGGACACCGGGGAATGGTCAGAGGATGCAGGAGACCCTGGGGATGCTGTCGTGGGTTCTTGCTTCTGGTGCACACTTTGCAGGAAAGGATGAATGACCTCACTTCCTTCTCCATGCTAGGCCACCAGAAGCATCTTCTCAAAAAGTCCAGGGTCCTTCGAGCTCCCGGGTGGGCGGTGAGAGGGGACGAGTGACCCCACTGGAGAACCTTGGCCCGGGCTTGATGTGGGACATACAAGAGGCCCTGTGGCCCCGTCCCAGGACCGGGGTCCTGGCATTGGGCTCGTTGGACGGCCTCCTCAATACCCCAGCAGACAGGGGCCACAATCCGGGACACAGGGATAATAGGACCAACTTCGCTCTCCCTGTTGGTGGGAGCGAACAGCCTGGAAAGCACGTCAGGTTTGGTATTTTTGGAGCTGGGGCGGTATGATAGGGTAAAGTCGAACCGACTGAAAAATAAGGCCCACCTAGCCTGTTGTGGATTGAGTCTCTTTGCTTGCTGGAGGTACTCCAGGTTCTTGTGGTCCGTCCAGACCAAAAATGGGTGTTGTGCTCCCTCCAGCCAGTGCCTCCACTTCTCAAGGGCCAGTTTAACTGCTAGCAGTTCTCAATCCCCCACGTCACACCGGGACTCCGCAGAACTCAGGCGGTGGGAGAAGTATGCGCAGGGGTGCAACCTTCCTTCCGAGCATTGAGAGAGGACCGCGCCGACGCTGCTGTCCGAGGCGTCCACCTCGATGATGAAGGCTTGTGAAGGGTCCGGGAGGACCAGAATGGGTGCCGTGCAGAAGCGGTGCTTGAGGTCTTTGAACGCCTTTTCCGCCTGAGGAGACCAGACATATGATCCACCTGTCCCTTTGGTGAGGTCCGATATGGGCGCTGCTACAGAACTAAAGTTCCTGATGAACTTGCGGTAGAAGTTAGCAAATCCTAAGAACCGCTGAACCTCTTTGACGGACTTGGGGGTGGGCCAGTCCCGGATGGCCAGGGTCTTGGCTGGATCCATCTGGAGTTGGCCTGTCCATACAATAAAACCCAGAAAGGAGACCTCGGGAACATGAAATTCGCATTTCTGGGCCTTAGCGAACAGATTGTTCTGTAGCAGCCTCTGGAGAACCTGGTGGACATGGTGGCGGTGCTCCTGCACGGTCTTGGAAAAGATTATGATGTCGTCGAGGTAGACAAAAACGTACAGGTTAATCATGTCCCTCAAGACGTCGTTGATTAGGGCCTGAAAAACAGCTGGTGCATTGGTGAGTCCGAAGGGCATCACCCGGTACTCGTAGTGCCCTGATGGGGTGTTAAAGGCGGTCTTCCACTCGTCTCCTTGTCGGATACGGACTAGGTGGTATGCGTTCCGTAAGTCCAACTTGGTGAAGATGGTGGTGCCTTGGAGCAGGTTGAATGCTGTGGACATCAGTGGAAGGGGATAGCGGTTGCGCACGGTGATCTTGTTCAGGCTCCTATAGTCAATACACGGTCAGAGCCCCCCATCCTTCTTGCCGACAAAGAAGAAGCCGGCACCAGCAGGTGAAGTGGAGGGTCGAATTAACCCAGAGACCAGGGCTTCCTTGATGTATTCCTCCATGGCCTTGCATTCTGGCTGAGAGAGGGAGAACAGTCGGCCCCGAGGAGGAGTAGTCCCAGGGAGCAAGTCGATGGCACAGTCGTAGGCGCGGTGCGGAGGAAGAACGGCGGCCCTGGTCTTGCTAAAAACCTCTTTCAGATCCCAGTACTCTGTGGGAACTTGAGATAACTCGGTGAGATCAGGAGGCTCGGCAGGAGACACAGGAGAGCTAGAGAGCAGACAAGAGGCATTGCATGCAGGACCCCATTCCACAACCTGGCTTGTTACCCAGTCAATGCGAGGGTTGTGGCGAGTAAGCCAAGGAAGGCCTAGAATAACTGGGAACTCAGGTGAATGAATAAGGTGCAGGGATATTTCTTCTTTATGACCTTGAGACTGGAGAAAGACTGGAGAAGTAACTTGGGTGACTCTACCATCACCTAAAGCTTGGCCATCCAGGGCAGACACAGACAGTGGGACTTCAAGAGGCGCAGTCGGGACATTGATACTTTGGGCGAAGTGGATATCCATAAAGTTTCCAGCCGCCCCTGAGTCTAACAAGGCCTGGCAAGAGTGGACGGACTCACCCCAGGAGATGGAAACCGGGATGTAGATTCCTTGGCCAGGAAGTCCGGGAGAGAGGGTAGGCCCCGTCACAACCCTCCCTCGGCTGGACGGGGTGGTCCTTTTCCCGAGAGCTCGGGACATGATGCTCGGAAGTGACCAGGCTTGCCACAATAGATGCAGCACTTGTCCCTCCTTCTGCGCTCCCTCTCAGATGCGGAGAGGCGAGTACGGCCCACTTGCATGGGTTCTGGACAGTCACTAGAGGAGGTAGACAGGCTCCATGTTGAGGCAGTGAGGCCGGGGAGACTCAGGACTTGGCGGCATTCTCTAATCCTGTTGTCCAGACGAATGGCATGAGAAATCAGTGTTTCGAGGTCACTTGGGCATCCGATAGAGGCCAGACAGACCATGGTGAAAGGCTGAAACCAGGGCAGTCTCGTTCCATCCACTTACTGCTGCGAGCATCCAGAACGAGATGGCGTAGTCTGCGACGCTCCCTCCTTGCCGGATGGACATGAGCTTTCTGGCTGCGTCTTTGCTGATGTCTGCTTGATCGAAGACACGAAGCATCTCCTCCGTAAACAGCTGGAAATCAGAGCACTCGGGTCCCTGTCTCTGCCAGATGGCTGTTGCCCAAGCTCGTGCCTTACCAGCTAACAAGGTTATCACAAAGGCAATCTTGCGGCGATCAGTAGTGTAGGTGGTAGGCTGGAGCTCAAAGGTGAGTTGGCACTGGGTAAGGAGCTCCCGACACTCACTGTGCTTGCCGTCATACCTCTGTGGTGCAGGAAGGCTGGGTTCACGAGGTGAAGGAGGCAACATGGCAGGAGGCACTGGAGTGGATGGTGGAGCAGGAGGCAGAGAAGTCAGCTGTGCCAGGGTTTTCCTAATTTGCTGAAGCAGTACCTCGTGGCAAGCAAGGGTCTCATGTTGGCTTGCAAGAGTCCGTCCATGAGTGTCCATGGTGGATCCGAGGCGTGTTAACGCGGCCATCATTCCCTGAAGGTTAGCCGGGTAGACAGTTGAAGAAGCCTCTGCTGAGTCGGTCATGACGGAGTCTTTCTGTTAGGGTTTTGCTGGGATTCGAACCCAGGTCGCTGGTCTGATAATCTAGCAAACCCCCACTAGGCCACCAGGGGGATGACTCAAGTACAGAGGCGTGAGGCGAAAGTAGAGTATCAAAAAACAGTTTATTTACACTATATACAATCCAATGGAAAAAACAAAAAGAAAATCCAAAAGCTCAGAAGATGACCAAAAATAAAAATATCCAAAGGTTCAAAGTCCCAAAAAACAAAAGGAAAGGCAAAAATGCAGAACGCTCAGAAGATCAAAAATACAAAGTCCAAAGAAAGCAAAAACATCAAAAACACAAGGGCACAGGCAAGATACGTGGGACAGAGGAAACTAGCACTAGACAACATAGCATAAAGACTCATGACAAGGGAACAAACAGAGGGGTATTTATACACAAACTAATTAAGGAACAGGGCGGGGCAGGAAACAGGCAATCAAGACAAACACAAAACACAGTGGCGGCCTCTAGAGGCCAAAACAAACATGACAAGATAAACATAACAGCGGCCTCTAGAGGCCAAAACAGTCCCAGTCCTAACAAATCCTTCTTTTCCAGACTGTAGGGGTCTATTCTATTGCACATAGCAATCTTCTGAATATATCTAAGGCTACGTTTACATTAGACCGTATCTGTCTCGTTTTCTTCGCGGACGCACTGTCCGTTTACATTAAACCCCCTGGAAAAGCCAGGAAACGGGAATCCGCCAGCGTCCACGTATTCAATCCAGATCGTGTCAGCTCCGGTGCTGTGTAAACATTCAGAATACGCGAATACGCTGTGCTGAGCTCTAGCTGGCATCTCATTGGACAACGTCACTGTGACATCCACCTTCCTGATTCGCTGGCGTTGGTCATGTGACGCGACTGCTGAAAAACGGCGCGGACTTCCGCCTTGTATCACCTTTCATTAAAGAGTATAAAAGTATGAAAATACTGCAAATACTGATGCAAATACTGCCCATTGTGTAGTTATGATTGTCTTTAGGCTTGCCATCCTTCCACTTGCAAGTGGTAAGTGATGTGCGCTGGGATCACACACACAGCGGCTCAGTCCCGAATCGTGGCTTGTGCACTTCACTCGCGCGCTGTGTGAGCTGCGCAGGGCCGGAGTGCGCACCCTCCAGAGGGCACTCACTGTTCAGGGCGGAGTGATTTGGAGCGCAGGATGCCTGCGGAGCCGAGCGTATCCGCGTATTGGTGTTGCTGTGTGCACGGCTAACGGTTTTAGTGTAAACACGAATCGTTTTAAGAACATTAATCTGATGATCCGCTGATTCGACGTAATGTAAACGTAGCCTAAAGCGAGTAGTGGCTTCTAGATTATGAACATACTCTGATAAGTTATCGCTAGTTGTTTGCACTATGGCAGCCGTTTAGACCACCAGCTATTTCACTTCCGGTAAAACCGCTAAGAAAAGTCATGTGACTGAAACCCAGCAATTGTAGGGCTAACACAGAGACAAACAACCATTTACACTCACTTTCACACCAATGGGCAATTTAGAGTAGCCAGTTGACCTAATCTGCATGTTTTCAGACTGTGGGAGGAAACTGGAGTGCCCAGAGGAAACCCATGCAGGCATGAGGAGAACATGTAAACTCCATACAGAAAGGTCCCAGTTGACCACAAGGTTTGAACCCAGAACCTTTTTGCTTGTGAGGTGACACTGTGCCGCCCAGTTAAAATGAAAATATCAAATATATTAATATCCTATCTGTGACATTTTTACTGTTGTAAAAATGTTAAATGGTGGGGGGAAGGATGGAGACAGGCAGACTGTCACAGTCCGGTCCAGTCCATCCATGCCTTAGATTGTGGGACTTCCAGGCCGGATCCAGGACAGGAATTCAGTCCTGCCTTGCTGAAAGCCATTTCCTGAAGCAGCACTCCCACACCTGCTACCACTCCTCTCCCATCAGCCAGGGATTTTTAAGAACTGTTTGGAGCTACTCCATTTGCCAGACTGTCTCTTGTAGACTTTCCTTGCCTCGCTACAGCTCATTGGTATTGTGTCTTCTTGATTCCCCCTGCCTGAATTTCTCCTTGTTTTTTGTCCAGTTTTTCTGTCCAGTTTTTTGTCTCTGTTTTTTTTTGCCTGCCTGTTCTTTTGAATTGTGTCTTTTATTACCTCTGCCTGGATTTCCCTTGTCCCTGTGTTCATCAGTTTTTGTGAAGATTTTTCTGTCCTGTTTTTTGTCCCTGATCATGTCTATCTGCTCCTCTGTGTTTTTGACCTCCTGGCCTGTTTTTTGACTACCAATTTTTGCCTGAGCCCTACTGTACCTTTTGCCTTCCTGCCATTTACTTCATTAAAGAAGTTTTCTCTTTACACTGCCTATTTTCTGAGTCTGCTCTTGGGTCCTCACTTCACCTCAGCTTGCCACCCGACAGCACAGTCTGGCCAACATGGACCCAGCAGATTTCGCCCAGCTAAGAGCAGTGGTGCAGAAACAGGGAGCGCTCCTTGGGACCCACCAACAGGACATCCAACAGGTGAATCAAAACCTTGTCGCCATCTCTGACACTCTCAATCTTCTTGCCACTCAGCTACAACAGCTTCAAGTAATGTCTGCTCCTACACAACCCCCTCCACCTACCGCTCCTCCAGCTCCTGCTCCAGGCCTCTTCAGAGAGCCGGGGCTTCCCGCCCCACAGCCATACAATGGAGAACCAGGTACCTGCAGATCATTTTTATCTCAGTGCTCGCTAACCCTTGAGCTTCAACCACTGGCCTTCCCTACAGAGCGTTCCCGAGTGGCCTACACCATCACTCTCCTCACTTGCAAAGCTAGGGAGTGGGGAACAGCTATTTGGGACGCCAGTGGACCATGTTGCGCCAGCTTCAAGGATTTTACAGAGGAGATGAGGCAAACCTTTGATCGCTCTCTGTCTGGCAGAGAGGCAGCAAGAGAAATCATGGGGCTGCGGCAGGGTGCCTGGTCCGCTTTTGACTATGCGTTTGAGTTTTGCACTTTGGTGGCATCTTGTGGCTGGATCAGAGTGCCTTGTTTGATGCATTTTTGAACGGGCTGTCAGACACCATCAAGGATGAGCTGGTCTCATGAGAACTGCCATCTGATCTCCCCAGTCTTATGGACCTCACCAGTCATATTGACTCCCGGATCAGACAGCGGGTGAAAGAGAGAACTCGGACTAGTCTTGCTCCCCCTCAGCCTCCCATTCCTTCCGCTGAGCCAATGCAGGTAGACCGAGTCTGCATCTCACCTGAGGAACAACAGCACCGTCAGGATATGAGGGCATGCTTTTATTGTGGACAGCTGGGGCATTTCTGCCAATCTTGCCCTTTAAAAGGAAGAGCCCACCAGTGAGTTTAGGGGCCCTGGTGGGCAATGTCCAGAATCAGCCCCCTACCGATCGACCGGTACTCCCAGTGGTCATTATCCATGGCAATCAACCCCACGACCTCCAGGTACTGTACTCATTGATTCAGGGGCTGACAGAAACCTGATCTGCTCGACCACCGCCAAGCGCCTGGGGATTCCACTACTGGCTCTGAACCTGTCCCTCACTGTCCTGACCCTTAATGGTACTGGTCTGACCACCATCACCCATAGAACAGCCCCAGTCACCTTAAGAATTTCTGGCAACCACTCTGAATCCATCCAGTTTTTTGTCATGAGTAATCCCCATGTGCCCATAGTTCTTGGTCTGCCCTGGCTAACTCTACATAACCCCCATGTCAACTGAACTAACAACACCATTTTAGAATGGAGTCAATTCTGTTTATCGTCATGCCTGAGATCTGCCCTCCCTCACACCGAGCTGCTCCAGCCCACCATTGGTGAATATCCTGACCTCTCTAACGTGCCTCCCGAGTATAATTACTTAAAACCTGTGTTCAGCAAGTCTCAAGCTGTTTCCCTTCCTCCCCATAGGCTCTATGACTGTGGAATTGACCTTCTCCCTGGGACTGCACCACCTAAGGGGCAACTTTACTCTCTCTCTCCTTCTGAAAGGCAAGCCATGGATAAATACATCACAGAGTTCTTAGCAGCTGGAATTATTCGTCCTTCCTCTTCTCCTGCAGGGGCAGGATTCTTTTTTTGTGGAGAAGGACAAATCCTTGCACCCTTGCATTGATTACCGTGGGCTAAATGACATCACCATCAAGAACTATTACCCCCTACCTCTCATGTCTATGGCATTTGAGTTACTCCAGGGAGCCCAGATTTTCACCAAGCTAGACCTGCGTAATGCTTACTACCTTGTGAGGATCAGGGAAGGGGACGAATGGAAGACGGCATTCAACACCCCCATGGGCCACTACGAATATCTTGTGGTTCTGTTCGGCCTGACTAACTCTCCCGCAGTTTTTCAGGCCCTTGTTAATGATGTCCTGAGGGACTACCTTAACCTTTTTGTTTTTGTCTACCTGGACGATATATTGATTTTTTTTCCCGCTCCCTTGATGAACACTGCATCCATGTCAGGCAGGTCCTTCAGCGACTCCTGGAAAATAAACTCTTTGTTAAGGCCGAGAAATATGAGTTCCATAGAAGTTCTGTCTCCTTTCTGAGCTTCATTATCTCCCCTGCACAGATTCAGATGGACCCCCTGAAACTCAAGGCAGTTGCTGACTGGCCCACCCCATCCTCTTGGCGAGAACGCCAGCAGTTTCTTGGGTTTGCGAATTTCTACAGGCGATTCATCAGGAACTTTAGTATGGTGGCTGGGCCTCTCATGACTCTAACTTCCACCAAGGTCCCTTTCAGCTGGGAGGAAGGGGCCGAGAAGGCATTCTCTGAGCTCAAATGAACGTTCATGTCAGCACTGATACTCACCATTCCAGATCCGTCCCGGCAGTTTGTGGTTGAGGTCGATGCTTCGGAGTCAGGGGTGGGGGCCATATTGTCCCAAAGATCGGCTAGTGACAACAAGCTTCATCCTTGCTCCTTCTTCTCTCGTCGGCTTTCCCCCTCTGAGAGAAACTATGACATTGGCCATAGGAAACTGTTGGCCGTTAAACTGGCCTTGGAAGAATGGAGACATTGGTTGGAGGGGTCAGACCTTCCCTTCATCATATGGACAGATCACAAGAACCTCGAATACCTCAGGACTGCCAAGTGCCTCAATTCTTGTCAGGCCCGATGGTCTCTTTGTTTCTCGCTTCAAGTTCACACTTTCCTTCCACCCAGACTCTAAGAATGGTAAGCCTGATGCCTTGTCCAGAATGTTTTCTCCCCTCCAGAAGGAATCAACCTCCCCTGAGACTATCCTTCCTCCATGGTGCTTGGTGGGGGCCGCTCTGTTAGAGGTGGAAACCCTGGTCCAGAAGGCCCATGAGCAGGACCCAGG
Organism: Neoarius graeffei; assembly: GCF_027579695.1. Lineage (NCBI taxonomy): Eukaryota > Metazoa > Chordata > Actinopteri > Siluriformes > Ariidae > Neoarius > Neoarius graeffei. Next base: position 59,194,675 of record NC_083577.1, on the reverse strand, counting down.
GCCCAGTAATGCACCTCCTAACCATCTTTTTGTTCCTGTTTCTGTGCAGGCACAGGTATTGCAGTGGGGTCATGGTTCCAGAATGGCGTGCCACCCAGGAGCAGCCTGGACTCTGGCACTCATCCGACAATGTTTTTGGTGGGCATCCATCAAGGAGGACATCCAGAGGTTTGTGGCAGCTTGCGACATCTGCGCCAGGAACAAGACTGGCAACAGACCCTCTGCCGGCCTGCTGAGACCCCTTCCTGTTCCCCACTGGCCCTGGTGGCAATACTTGTATCCTCACTGTTGTTGACCGTTTTTCTAAAGCTGTTCATTTTATCCCTCTGACCAAGCTTCCCACCGCCAAGGAGACCGCCGAATTGCTGATACTCCATGTTTTCCGTCTACACAGACTCCCCTCAGACATCGTATCAGACCGCGGACCCCAGTTCTCTGCCCAATTCTGGAAGGCTTTCTGTAAACTCATTGGTGCTTCTCGCAGTCTGTCTTCAGGTTTTCACCCTCAGACCAATGGACAGACAGAACGGGCCAACCAGGAGCTGGAAGTAGCTCTCAGGTGCATGGTGTCCAAGGATGCCGCCTCCTGGAGCAAGACCCTTCCTTGGATAGAGTATGCTCACAACTCCTTACCCACCTCTGCTACAGGTCTTTCCCCCTTCCAGTGCTCTCTGGGTTACCAGCCACCACTCTTCCCCATCCAAGAAGAAGTTGCCGTGCCCTCTGCCCAGATGTTTGTGCGCCACTGCAGGAGAACATGGGCATTGACCAGGAAAAAGCTCCTATCTTCTGTCAAGATGTTTAAAGAGCAAGCCAACAAACACCGCTTGGCAGCTCCCATCTATCGGGTGGGGCAGCGGGTAATGCTCTCCACTCGCCACTTGCCCCTCAAGATGGTCTCCTGCAAATTGGCTCCCAGGTTCATAGGACCTTTCCCTGTCTCCAAGGTAATTAATCCCTGCTCTGTAAGACTGTCTCTGCCCGTAATCATGTGCCGTATTCACCCAACTTTCCCTGTCCCCACCATCCAAACCCCCTCCTCCTCCCAAGTGGTGAGGTCTTCACTGTCAGGAGGTTGCTGAAGGTACAATGCCAAGGCAGAGGACTCCAGTACCTGGCTGATTGGGAAGGGTACGGTCCTGAGGAGAGGAGCTGGGTTCCTGCCAGGTTCATCATGGATCCCACCCTCATCACGGACTTCCACCAACAACACCCTGAGGCACTTTCTAAGTTGCTTGGAGGCACCCATTGAAGGGGGGGGGGGTACTGTCACAGTCCGGTCCAGTCCATCCATGCCTTAGATTGTGGGACTTCCAGGCCGGATCCAGGACAAGAATTCAGTCCTGCCTTGCTGAAAGCCATTTCCTGAAGCAGCACTCCCACACCTGCTACCACTCCTCTCCCATCAGCCAGGGATTTTTAAGAACTGTTTGGAGCTACTCCATTTGCCAGACTGTCTCTTGTAGACTTTCCTCGCCTCACTACAGCTCATTGGTATTGTGTCTTCTTGATTCCCCCTGCCTGAATTTCTCCTTGTTTTTCTGTCCAGTTTTTTGTCTCTGTTTTTTGCCTGCCTGTCTTTTGAATTGTGTCTTTTGATACCTCTGCCGTGGCGGCATGGTGGTGTAGTGGTTAGCGCTGTCGCCTCACAGCAAGAAGGTCTGGGTTCGAGCCCCGTGGCCGGCGAGAGCCTTTCTGTGTGGAGTTTGCATGTTCTGTCCATGTGGGTTTCCTCTGGGTGCTCTGGTTTCCCCCACAGTCCAATGACATGCAGGTTAGGTTAACTGGTGACTCTAAATTGACCGTAGATGTGAGTGTGAATGGTTGTCTGTGTCTATGTGTCAGCCCTGTGATGACCTGGTGACTTGTCCAGGGTGTACCCTGCCTTTTGCCCGTAGTCAGCTGGGATAGGCTCCAGCTTGCCTGCGACCCTGTAGAACAGGATAAAGCGGCTAGAGATAATGAGATGAGATGAGATACCTCTGCCTGGATTTCCCTTGTCTCTGTGGTCATCAGTTTTTGTGAAGATTTCTGTCCTGTTTTTTTGTCCCTGATCGTGTCTACCTGGCCTGTTTTTTGACTACCAATTTTTGCCTGAGCCCTACTGTACCTTTGCCTTCCTGCCATCTACTTCATTAAAGAAGTTTTCTCTTTACACTGCCTGTTTTCTGAGTCTGCTCTTGGGTCCTCACTTCACCTCAGCTTGCCACCCCTGACACAGACAGACAGATATGTAGATAGACAAACAGCTAGCTAGATAGATAGAGTCCTCAACATTCAGTGATAGTGGCAAAGAAACTTCCTCAAACGGTATAAAGAGCAACACTTAGAGGGGACATATGAAAAACTCACATTTTTTTATGCTTGTGCTCATACATTTGGGTATATGGAGGGCCTATCAACCCACAATCTCTGAAATAAAACAACCCTTGAGAACTACCTTTGTGAAGGTGCACTATTTTTTGCTTGCAAGCACTGGAACTGCTAGCATTATGTCAAGCCGAGCGAAGCACAAGAACTGCTGTTGTCGGCTGTGCAGAGCAACATACACTGTGACATTGATGCTCAGCCACAGAGGACAGAGCTGAGTGGATTGAGTTTGTTTAATGGCAACATCCCAGTCATAGTTGGCAAAAAACCTGTTTGTGAGTGCTAACCACTTTTGTCTGACTGCTTTACCAACCTGGACCAGTACAATGCAGGCCTGGAAACAAAATTGTTCTGAGAAGTCGGATCAATACCAACTGTCCATGGCAAAACTGCAAATGAGGGAAATGTAAGTATTTAAAAAATAATTATGCTATATGTTTCTTTGTCCGTTTACAACTAGCTAATGCTAACAGTTTGTCAGTACAGGTAGTCGTCGACTTATGACCGATCGACTTTACGACCGTCTGGTTATGACTGGCAAGTGTTTCCCAGCTGAGCAAGCCGAGCGTACGACAGTTTCCGCCCCAGCTCCCAGCAGCGCCTCTCGCAGCGTACAACAGTTTCCGCCCCAACTCCAGGCACATGCGCAGTCTCTCTCATGCGCCCTCGCGCACTCCATCATACAGTTTCCGCCCCAGCTCCTGGTTTATGAAACAAGCAAATCCTCCTGCCAGCCCGAGCGCTGCAACAGCTGATGATGATGTAGACGACCCACAGCCAAGCACCAGTGATGCCAGCGGTCACTAAATTTTGTATTTTGCTATGTTTTACATTTGCATTTTGGTATGTTTCAAACTAAAATGTTTTCTATTTTTCACACCTGTATTTCGTATTTTTTGTTTTGCACATATTAAACGAATTGTACTGTATGCAGTGTAGTATGCAGTGTTTGACTTAAACCAAATAATGAGCCAAGGTAATGAAATTAGAAAATGTTGATAAAATAAGACTTTAAGATGATTACAATATCATTACACATCACAATATACTTACGTTCATTTAACATAGGCCGACTTACGACCAGATCGGTTTACGACCGGTCAGTCATAACCAAATGCAGTCGTAAGTCGACGACTACCTGTAATCCCGTTAACAACGAGCTGACTACAAACATGAACAGCTTGGACTACAACTCCCAGAGCTCACAGCGCCCTCTGTCCCCTGCCTACTGACATCACAGCTGTCACTCACTGCCTCAATCACTCACCTCCAGTATAGACCCTTCCCACTCACGTGACCTTCGTAAACGCAACCGCCATTTTGGACATGAAGAAATAACAGTTTATGGCACAGACCCTTTCGGTTCTCGCTCATCTAGCTGCTACAATGACTGCTTAGACTGCAACAATAATACCTAACACACATTTAAGTATCCGTCGTAAAGACGTGAAACTCGTCGAGTGACGAGTGTGTTCATTGATAAGCTAACACAATCTAAAAGTAGACATACCATCACACTGCCCTGGCGCTGTGTACAGTTTACCTTCTATGGTTTGTGCACTCACTATTTGCCATTACTTTCTCCGACCCAGTGTTCGAACTATGCCAATATTTTCAGGGGGTCCCTTTTTTTCCCTTGGGGTGTGTGTGTGTGTGTGTGCTTGCGCTTGCGCTTGTCTCAGAGCGCGGATCTCCAAACACATGAGAAGCCTATCTTACGCACATATCACGCGGACTCCACACCTCCACACACGCATCGCGTCTGAAGTCATAACTCATCAGGGGAAATCGTGTCCGCATTGGCATGTTCAAAAAACAACCTCGCATCAACAATGATACCACACGCAAGAAAAAAAAACAGTCAGGCTACTCAACACATCTGATCCACAGCAGCATCAAAGCATCACTGGAAATCATGTCAACAACCAATCTTCTATTTCAACACGCATCAACAAACAAATGGCACCACAAACATGAACGAATCGGTCAGGCTACCGATTCCAAACCCACAGCAGACGAATAATTAAATGCATCTTACCTTAAAGCAGAATCGACCACAAAGGCCTGGGCTCTTCTTCCTTGGCTGTTGGTCCCAAAACCCATGACGTGGACAGGTGATGACCTGATTTAATCCATGATGTGATGAAGGGTGCTGGGTCAAATCGCTCCAGTGGGGGCCTATTTAAATCCACAAAAAGTAGTGATGACAGGCTTTTCTCACGCAGTCTGTTGCGGGTTTTGCTCATCCTGCTGCATGCTGACAGCGGGCCCGGCATTCCCAGCAGGTGCAGCGATGGTGGTTGCGGATGGTTGTCCACTGTCATCTGCTGAAGAACCGTCTTGCTGCTCCTCGGAATTTTTACTTTTCTTAACAAATCCAAAACTCGAAAGAGTACCTTGTTTTCTTTTCGACGTGGCTAATGCTGAAGACTAGCGCTCACATGATCTGAAGATGCACCGAATGATAAACACTTTCTCAACCTACTGCCACACCCACTACAAACATTGTAGCAAAACAACCGTGGGAAAGAGGGGCAACTACAGAAACATGGATAGAAGTTGTGGGAAAATTCTGGGGACACAAACTAGTAGAAAGGAAGTGTGTTGGCACTGTTGGCACACTTCCTTTCTACTAGTTTGTGTCCCCAACCTGGCAGCAGCAGTTGTTGTCATATTGTTTTATTTTATCTTTGATGTAAACACAACACTTTGGATATGCAAATGCTTCTCGTTACACACGATTGCTATGTCAATAAACATCATTTTGCCAATATTTTAGAGACCATCCATCTTCTCCGTCAGTCAGCATCTGTCGGGATCCGATAAAATGATAAATCTTGCCTTGTGTGTTGATGGTTACTACATCCAGGTGCACAACAATATAATGGCATGATGGAAGTCTTGCTGAAAGTAAAAACTTTCTTTGATGGCTATATTCCTTTCGATGCTTCACCGTTGTTCCTCGTTGTTGGCTGTGGTAGACTACTGGTAGTTCATGTCCAAAATGGCAGCCGCATTTGTCGTGACGTCACGTGGGATGGGTCCATATAAGCACCACACACTCTCATTGCGAAGTATCATTCCGGTTTACTGTTCGTACCAAGCCTTGTTATCTTTCTGACTGCTTACTTTCCTTCTGACCTCTTGCTAGTGTTTTCTTGATTTCTGGTTTCTCTCTGACCCTCTGTTTGCCAATCACTCGACCCTCTCTTGTTTTCTGACTTTGATTACTGTCTCTCGTTTTGGCTTTGTTTGCTACCTTAGAGCTGTCTTCCACTGCACATACATCCATAAGATGTATGGATCCTTGAGCAAGTAATGGCAATAACTTTCTAAAAAATTAGCATACATGTATTACCTCAACTGTTTATACACAGTTGAGGTAATAAATGTATGCTAATTTTTTAGAAAGTTATTGCCATTACTTAGCCTGGGCCCGCCCATCCTAAGCGTGATGCAACACGAGGGCCTGTTGCGAGCTTAGTCTGGCCAGGCAAGCTATCTACAGCTCTTCCAAGCTCCCGAAAAATCGGGAGCCAATCAACTTTGAGCATCTCCAACGGCCCTGTGTAGAGGCGTGTTCAAGGCAGTGATGTAGTAGAACTGCGACCGGAAGCCATAGATTGTTTACAGAATCTATGCCGGAAGCGCTTCATTCACTAGAAACATTATGAACATGGAGCAAGTTCTCATTGAAAACGGAGCAAAGAGCAGCCCTGGAGGTATTTATTGAAAGGAAGGACGTTTTCGCCTTGCTCCCGACCGGCTTCGGTAAGAGTTTAATCTACCAGTTAGCCCCGTCGCGTCACATACGTCAGAGGAAAGAGTGATGTGATTGGTTTAAGCTTCGTCACAGCCTTTTCTGGCTTCGACCAGTAGCAAACTGAGGCATTTCAGGGAGGCGGGTCAACCACGCACTTTGGGAAACGGTTGGGCTTAATATCTTTGCCAGACCAAATGCTCGCAGAGCTTTGAAGTTGCGTTAGCTAGACTAGCCATTACTTGCTCAAGGATCCACAATACCCTTAACACTCAAAAGTTGCCATGGTAGCTCAAAGCATCAGCACACCCCATTTAAAGGAACAGACACTCAAACTGGCCAAACTGAGCAGGGCTGTTTAGATGGGGTGAGAAGAGAGTTGTAGTGTTTTATCCTTGTGGTATTTTAACCAAAGCATGTCACAGACATTTCATTAAGACTTCAGGGAACTGTGTCAACCTGTGGAAAAGGGCTTTAACACGTCTACTTTAAAGGGAATACATCCTCTGTTTGACACCAGACAATCCTATAGAGAAGGCAAATGATACATAATTATACATACAGGATGTTAAAATATGAATATACAGTGAACAAGAATTTTACTATAAGTCTGAGTTAGGTGTGATGAAACATCTTAGAATCATCACAGCAATTCTTGGAAAGTGCAAGTCTCTGGAGCATCCAAGTAAGATTATTCAGCGAAGCAGGAAGCTGAATCATACATGTTAATTACCCTAAGATGTATACGTGGTGGCACAGCAGGTAGCATTGCTGCCTTAGAGTGCCAGGGTCCTGCTCTTGAGTCACTGTCTGTGTGGAGATTCGTATGTTTGCCCTGTGTCTGTGTGGGTTTCCTGTGGATTCTCCAGTTTCCACCCACTTCCCAAAAACATGCTGGCAGAGGAATGTATGTGTGTGCATGCCGTCTATTTTTTGTATGACTACTAATGGTACTGTTACACTTGTTTTCAAAAAATCACAAATATTCCTCTTTAAAATGTTTGTTAACTGCAGATAAGATGGTGTGGATGCCCAAAATGCGAAACCTTATATTGAGCTTTCTTTTATCTTTGAAAGATGGTTGGGGGGCTGCTAGCCCATTGATACAAGCCCCCTTGCCTCTCGCTCTCTCTTTATTTATTGCTGCACTTTCAGACGGCCTAAGCTAACACAACAACGTCATCTATAAGCTGAATTGATTTCTCTGTGTGGAATCGACTCCAAAGATTTAGGGTAACTCTCTAATGGCTGAAATAGAAGAGTTGACACTTTTTGGTCTTACATGCCAGCCCTACACATTAGTGTTATTACTAGCCTAATTCCAAAGGACTGCTTGAGAGAGAGAGAGAGAACGCTGCACGGTGGTGTAGTGGTTAGCACTGTTGTCTCACAGCAAGAAGGTTCTGGGTTCGAGCCCAGTGGCCAATGGGGGCCTTTCTGTGTGGAGTTTGCATGTTCTCCCCGTGTCGGCATGGGTTTCCTCCGGGTGTTCCGGTTTCCCCCACAGTTCAAAGACATGCAGGTTAGGTTAACTGGTGACTCTAAATTGACCGTAGGTGTGAATGTGAGTGTGAATGGTTGTCTGTGTCTATGTGTCAGCCCTGTGATGACCTGGCAACTTGTCCAGGGTGTACCCCACCTCCCGCCCATAGTCAGCTGGGATAGGCTCCAGCTTGCCTGCGACCCTGTAGAACAGGATAAGCGGTTACAGATAATGGATGGCTGGATATATAGATAAATAAATAAATAAATACATTTTACCACCAATAAATAAGTGTTCAGTGGTGTTCATGAATGCTTATTGCCTGAAAAAGCTTACATAGGCCTACAGAATAAATTTACTTTTCAAACCGAATTGTAATAAAATTCACATATTATTTGTTGTTCACTTATGATGAGACGTTGCTCATACTGTACCATAGACTAAGGTGGTTAGACAATATCACGAGCACATTATTTATTATAGAAATCTAGATGCACACCACTACATGACCACTGGATGTCACTATCACCTAAAACTGAATTTAAAAAGGCTCAGATCACAATATTTTTCCCACAACCCACAACTCTTCAGCACTACATTAATGTTATAAGGCTAGATTTAAATAAACATGGGGCAACAAAGAAAAAAAAAACATGATAACAAATGTAGGAAATCTCTTTACACCATATTTATTTACTTACACTATATTTATTTACGATTAGCCACTGGAATTTTTTATTCCTGGTCCACACCTATGCTGTGTCAAAGAACTCAAAACTTTAAGTAATATAAACAGCACTCCTTTAAATAATAATAATAATAATAATAATAATAATAATAATAATTGCAGTTAGATCCAGATTAGATATTATTTATGCACATTTTTGTAAATCTTCCTACAACCCGAAATTCAGAAAAAGTTAGGATGATATGTTGAAATTGAAATTAAAACTGAAAACAATGATTTGTAAATAATCCTTGACCTGTATTGCACTCAGAACAATACAACAGCATTATTTAATGTAATATAATTTAATACTTATTGAATGTTTTTAATTTTATTGTTGGGTTGTTGTTTTTTTTTCAAAATAAACACATTTCAATTTTGATTCTTGCAACACATTTAAAAAAATTGGGACTGTAAAGCATTTACCACTTTGTAATGTTGCAATTCCTTCTCACAGCACTTAAAAGATGTTTAGGGACTGAAGACACCAAGTGATGAAGTGTTTCAAGTGTTATTTTGTTCCATTCTTCCTGCAAACAGGTCTTAAGGTGTGCAATAGTATGGGGTCTTTGTCATATTTTTCGTTTAAAAATTTGCCACACATTCTTTATTGGGGACAGAGGGGACAGGCACCCTCTTCTTCCACAGCCATGCCTTTGTAATGTTTGCAGAATGTGGTTTTGCATTGTTACATTACATTACAGGCGTTCAGCAGACGCTCTTATCCAGAGTGACGTACAACAAGTGCAAAACAAGAGGTTCTGAACTTCGAGACACGAAAGTTCTAGTGCCAAGTGAACAAGTGACAGAATAACACTTAGTTTAATATTCTGTTGAAGTAACAGTCAACAAACAGCCAAGGAAAACAAGCCAACCATACAAATGAGTTGACAAAGTACAACTAAATAGAGAGGGGAAAAAAACCCCAATGGCTAACACTGAGTCATCATGACCAGACTAGACAGTAAACAGCCTGATTTGGCCATGACCGCTATGTGATTACACAGTGGGCAGGGAAGCGGGGAGAAGTGCAGCCTGAAGAGGTGGGTCTTCAGTCTGTGCTTAAAGGTGGTCAGAGAGTCAGCAGTTCTGACCTCAATATGAAGGTCATTCCATCAACGAGGAGCCAGGAGAGACAGCAATCTTGAGAAGGCTGGGCAGGAGCAGAGAGGAGGAGGGGCCAGGCAACCAGTAGCAGTGGAGCATTGGGGTCTGGCTGGCATGTAGGGTCGGATCAGTCTCTGGTGGTGGCATTGTCTTGTTGAAATTCCCCTGGAAAAGATGTCTTCTTGATGGCAGCATATGTTACTCCAAAATCTCAATGTACTTTTCTGCATTAATGCTGCCATCACAGAAGTGTAAGTTACCTTTGCCAAGGGCGCTGACACAACCCCATACCATGACAGACCCTGGCTTTTTGTTGCTGTTAATAGTCTACATGGTCGTTTTTGTCTTTTCATGGCAACCATTTCCTACAAAAAAAGATGTGGATTTGTCTGATCACAATACATGTTTCCACTGTCAGACACCTCCAAGCCCAGAGAAGTTGACAGTGCTTCTGGACACAATATAAAGCTTCCTTTTTGCACAGTAAAGTTTTAACTGGCATTTGTAGATGTAACTCCATATTGTAGTGCTTAGCAAAGATTTGACAAAGTAGTCCTGAGCTCATGTGGTTATATCAGCTATAGATGAATGAATGTTCTTGATGCAGTGTAATCTGAGGGATCGGAGATCACAGGTTTAGTCTTGCAGCCTTGTCCTTTATGCATTGAAATTCCTCCAGATTCCTTGGCTCGTTTAATAATATTATGCACCATAGAGAGTAAAATATCCAAATCCCTTTGTATCTTTCTTTGAGGAACATTGATTTTAAAACATTTCAATAAATATCTCACACATTTGTTGACAAACTTGAGCTCCTCAGCCCATCTTTGCTCCTCAAAGACTAGACCTTTACTGGATACTGATTTTGTACCAAATTATGATTATAATCACCTGTTGACATCACCGGTTTAAAATCACATCATTATTTAATTGTTTTACCTCATTACAAGCCTTAAATTGCCCCCGTCCCAACTTTTTTTGGAATGTGTTGCAGGCCTGAAATGCACGAATGGCTGTATCCATTCAATGAAATTAAATAAAGTTGACCAGACAAAACATGAAATATTTTGGATTCATACACAGCAAATCCCCCAGTGTTGAATTAACACTTGTGTCCAATTGGACATACAGTGGTGCTTGAAAGTTTGTGAACCCTTTAGAATTTTCTATATTTCTGCCTAAATATGACCTAAAACATCATCAGATTTTCACACAAGTCCTAAAAGTAGATAAAGAGAACCCAGTTAAACAAATGAGACAAAAATATTATACTTGGTGATTTATTTATTGAGGAAAATGATCCGATATTACATATCTGTGAGTGGCAAAAGTATGTGAACATTTGCTTTCAGTATCTGGTTTGACCCCCTTGTGCAGCAATAACTGCAACTAAACGTATCCGCTAACTGTTGATCAGTCCTGCTTGGAGGAATTTTAGCCCATTCCTCCATACAGAACAGCTTCAACTCTGGGATGTTGGTGGGTTTCCTCATATGAACTGCTCGCTTCAGGTCCTTCCACAACATTTCAATTGGATTAAGGTCAGGACTTTGACTTGGCCATTCCAAAACATTAACTTCTTCTTTAACCGTTCTTTGGTAGAATGACTTGTGTGCTTAGGGTCATTGTCTTGCTGCATGACCCACCTTCTCTTGAGATTTAAGAAGAAGAAACCTTTATTCATCACTTGCACACTTCAAGCACAGTGAAATTCATCCTCTGCATTTAACCCATCTGAAGCAGTGGGCAGCCACACCAAAGCGCCCAGGGAGCAGTCAGGGGTCAGGTACCTTGCTCAAGGGCACCTCAGCCCAAGGCCGCTCCACGTCAACCTAACTGCATGTCTTTGGATTGTGGGGGAAAATGGAGCACCCAGAGGAAATCCACACAGACACGAGGAGAACATGCAAACTCCACACAGAAAGGCCCTCGCCAGCCGCTGGGTTCAAACCCGGAACCTTCTTGCTGTGAGGTGACCGTGCTAACCACTACACCACCGTGCCACCCTTTCAGTTCATGGACAGATGTTCTGATATTTTCCTTTAGAATTCGCTGGTATAATTCAGAATTCGTTGTTCCATCAATGATGGCAAGCCGTCCTGTCCCAGATGCAGCAAAACGGGCCCAAACCATGATACTAGCACCACCATGTTTCACAGATGGGATAAGGTTCTTATGCTGGAATGCAGTGTTTTCCTTTCTCCAAACATAACACTTCTCATTTAAACCAACAAGTTCTATTTTGGTCTCATCCATCCACAAAACATTTTTCCAATAGCCTTCTGGCTTGTCCATGTGATCTTTAGCAAACTGCCGACAAGCAGCAATGTTCTTTTTGGAGAGCAGTGGCTTTCTCCTTGCAACCTTGCCATGCATACCATTGTTGTTCTCCTGATGGTGGATTCATGAACATTAACATTAGCCAATGTGAGAGAGGCCTTCAGTTGCTTAGAAGTTACCCTGGGGTCCTTTGTGACCTTGCCTTGTTCTTGGAGTGATCTTTGTTGATCGACCACTCCTGGGGAGGGTAACAATGGTCTTGAATTTCTTCCATTTGTACACAATCTGTCTGACTGTGGATTGGTGGAGTCCAAACTCTTTAGAGATGGTTTTGTAGCCTTTTCCAGCCTGATATGGATCAACAACGCTTTTTCTGAGGTCCTCAGAAATCTCCTTTGTTCGTGCCATGATGCACTTCCACAAACATGTGTTGTGAAGATCAGACTTTGATAGAGCCCTGTTCTTTGGGGGCGTCGTGGCTCAGGTGGATAAGGCGCCATACCATAAATCCAGGGACCCGGGTTTGATTCTGACCCAAGGTCGTTTCCCGATCCCTCCCCATCTCTCTCTCCCACTCATTTCCTGTCTCTACACTGTCCTATCCAATAAAGGTGAAAAAAGCCCCAAAAATATCTTTTAAAAAACACTGGGGATTTTACTGTGTACTGTCTGTAATTAAATACAATTCAACTTAAATTTAGAAATCACTGCATTTTCAAATGCATTTTTAATTTGCATTTTCCATCCCGTCCCAACTTTTTCTTATTTGGGGTTGTATAAACATCCTGTAAAAACAACATGTGCCTTTTGTAATTTTAAACCCAAGTGCCCAGTAGATGGTTTTAAAGCTATTAAGTTCAATAAGTAAATAATAACTACACCATGTGGCTGTGTGTCACAAACCCTATTAAACAGCATTAAAGTGCTGTAGGTACACGCTACACCAGAAAATGCTTCACTTATTCGCTGAAATTATCCTGTGATGTAATGTGGATATTGGGCTATATGTAACATGCAGCTCGTATATATTCTCTTCATTTGCCGCACAGCCGAAAAAGTTTGTACACCCACGCCTGATTTCTGCACGTGCAGAATGGAGCCGATATAAATAGTGCGCATCTCCGGTGCGCATGCGCGTTAGCCTCATGACGGGCACGCCTTTTCTCCAATGAGAGAAACTGTGTCAGTTTGTAACCGTTTCGCTCAAATCAAACGTATTCGGTCAGGTGTCGGTTTCCTTGCTCACAAATCCACTGAGAGGACGAGCTCTGCGGTTCAGCTGCGCGGACAGAGTCCGGTCTGTTTGCGGCTGCTCCACGGGTTTTCATTCTGATGGGAATGTGAGAGTTCTGAAGAGGGCTGATCCAGCTGAGGAGGAGGAGAGCCGTGTATAGGGCATGGATACAGCTAGCACCATCGAGCACCGAGTCCAGGCATGATGAAGCGAAACACTTAACCACACAGGAGCTGCAGCAAACCGGATCCGATCCCGAGGCAGATCTGAGACACAGCGTTATTTTTCTCTACATAGCCATATCAGTGCTATAGACTGGCAGAGACGTGACCCAAGCAATGTTTTCTGTTGGGATGATCAGGACATCTACAGCCGTCCAGCCGTAATTAGAGGAAAGGGACCAGATGCAACACGTTGCTGGCTGACTGACTGACTGTCGGCTCCTGGGTGTCATTCATCCGGATCAACATTTATCCTCTTCAGTAAGTCAAGTGTGTGTGCGTGTGTGTGTGTGTGTGTGTGTGTCACCTTCAATGAGAACACTGTGGGTTTCTAGAAACATCTTTATCTTGGGTAAGAACCTTCCAAAAAACTTATACAGCAAGTTACTATTGTGTTTAAACTAAGCTGGGCTAGATCACAGATAAGATACAGAAGCCTAAGTTGTTGATATAAATGAATGTTAACCCTTTACCCCCTAAGGGACTATTGTGATGCATGTAATCTTTTCCCTAAGGGCACTTTTCTGACACATGCTACTACTACTACTACTACTATATTATTATTAATACTCCCACTACTACTATTACGACTACTAGTACTAATACTCCCACTACTACAACTACCACCATGACTACTACTACTACAACTACTACTACTAATAATAATAATACCCCCACTATTACTACTACTACCACTATTATTATTACTACTCCCACTACTACTATTACGACTACTAGTACTAGTACTCCCACTACTACTACTACCACCACCATGGCTGCTAATACTACTACTACTACTACTACTACTACTACTAATACTCCCACTACTACTACTACTACTACTACTAATACCCCCGCTACTACTACTACCACTATTATTATTACTACTCCCACTACTACTACTACCACCACCATGGCTGCTACTACTACTACTACTACTACTACTAATAATAATAATAATAATACTCCCACTACTACTACTACTACTACTAATAATAATAATAATACCCCCACTACTACTACTACTACCACTATTATTATTACTACTCCCACTACTACTATTATGACTACTAGTACTAATACTCCCACTACTACTAGTACCACCATGGCTGCTACTACTACTACTACTACTACTAATACCCCCACCACTATTACTGCTACTACTGCTAATAATAATACCCCCACTACTACTACTACTACTACCACTATTATTATTACTACTCCCACTACTACTATTACGACTACTAGTACTAGTACTCCCACTACTACTACTACCACCACCATGGCTGCTAATACTACTACTACTACTACTACTACTACTACTAATACTCCCACTACTACTACTACTACTACTACTAATACCCCCGCTACTACTACTACCACTATTATTATTACTACTCCCACTACTACTACTACCACCACCATGGCTGCTACTACTACTACTACTACTACTACTACTACTAATAATAATAATAATAATACTCCCACTACTACTACTACTACTACTACTACTAATAATAATACCCCCACTACTACTACTACTACCACTATTATTATTACTACTCCCACTACTACTATTATGACTACTAGTACTAATACTCCCACTACTACTAGTACCACCATGGCTGCTACTACTACTACTACTACTAATACCCCCACCACTATTACTGCTACTACTGCTAATAATAATACCCCCACTACTACTACTACTACTACCACTATTATTATTACTACTCCCACTACTACTATTACGACTACTAGTACTAATACTCCCACTACTACTAGTACCACCATGGCTGCTACTACTACTACTACTATTATTATTACTACTCCCACTACTACTATTACGACTACTAGTACTCCCACTACTACTACCACCACCATGGCTGCTGCAACTACTACTACTACTAATAATAATAATACCCCCACTACTACTACTACTACTATTATTATTACTACTCCCACTACTACCACTACGACTCCCACTACTACTACTACTACTACTACTACTAATACCCCCACTACTACTACCACTATAATTATTACTACTCCCACTACTACTACTACTACTACTACCACCACCATGGCTACTACTACTATTAGTATTACTACTACTACTACTACTACTACTACTACCATGGCTACTACTTCTACTTCTACTAGTATTACTACTGCCACTACTATTATTACTACTCCCACTATTACTACTACCACTATTATTATTATTACTACCATGGCTGCTGCTGCTACTACTACTACTACTATTATTACTACTACCATGGCTACTACCACTACTATTATTATTACTACTACTACTACTATTACTATTACTACTACCACTGCTACTATTACTACTACTACCACCAACAACAATCATCATCATCATATTCATTCATTCATTCATTCATTCATTCATTCATCCCTCTTCAGTAACTGCTTTATCCCTGCTTTTATGTCCCATGCTGTTCCCCTCCATACATAGTCATTGCACAATGGACAAGAACAATTTTCTCTCTCTCTCACTCCTTCTCACAAATTGCACTATCAGGGAAAGGGGGGCATTAGGCCCCACACTTCTTTAAATTATATGGTATAAAGAATGTAGCTTTATTAACAGCGTAATAGAACAAACAAACAAACAAACACGTAATTACAAATTAACTGGCATCAAATCCAATGATAAAAATGCAACAGTTTTCCAACAAGTCATATTTTTTTGCATTAGAGTCTATTCCCACAGGTGTGGGGCAATAATCCCCCCAGCAGAAGAGTCCAACTTTCAATTTCTTTCATTTTATTGGGTTCAGTTATCACACATTCTGATTAGCTCCTGAGTAACCTGCAATAATGTCTGACATGCTGGTCATAAATTCCATGTATTTACAGTGTAGTGGGGCCGAATACCCCGAAAGGGCCTAATGCCCTTCTTTGCTCTACAGTTATTACTATTGTTATGCACAATGTACAACTATAACTATAACAGTGTCTTCTATTGCACATTGCACACCATAAAATAGTTACAATTTTACTCTTGTTCTATTTTGTAGCATATTTCATCATATATATATATACGATACACACACAATACCAGTCAAAAGTTTGGACACACTCATTCAAAGTAATGAGTGTGTTCAAACTTTTCACTGATACTGTTTATTCATTGTGAAATACACAATAACCTTTTCAGTCTTCCTCACTATTCTCATTTTACTATTTGCTACTTATAGAATTCCTGTACAATGTAGAATTGACAGATACAACCTTTCTATTATATTTTATGACAGATGTAGCCTTTCTGTTTTATTTTATTCCATTGTTGTGTTCGATTTGTGCTGGATGGTGCTGTTTTTCCCTCAGGATGAATAAAATATTTTGTATTTTGTATCCTGATCAGGGTCTAAATGGGTCTGTAGATGATAATAATAATAATAATAATAATAATAATAATAATAATAATGGGTGGCACGGTGGTGTAGTGGTTAGCGCTGTCGCCTCACAGCAAGAAGGTCCAGGTTCGAGCCCCGTGGCCGGCGAGGGCCTTTCTGTGTGGAGTTTGCATGTTCTCCCCGTGTCCGCGTGGGTTTCCTCCAGGTGCTCCGGTTTCCCCCACAGTCCAAAGACATGCAGGTTAGGTTAACTGGTGACTCTAAATTGAGCGTAGGTGTGAATGTGAGTGTGAATGGTTGTCTGTGTCTATGTGTCAGCCCTGTGATGACCTGGCGACTTGTCCAGGGTGTACCCCGCCTTTCGCCCGTAGTCAGCTGGGATAGGCTCCAGCTTGCCTGCGACCCTGTAGAACAGGATAAAGTGGCTAGAGATAATGAGATGAGAATGAGATAATAATAATTTCAATTAAGCACATTTGAAGGTATCCAAAAACACTAGACAAGGTAGCCAGAGGAATGTGTACAATAACACAAACACTACATATAAGAAAACAAACAAAATATTAAGTACAAGTATGCATGTAAAACAAATTATAATAATATATAATAAAGATGGGACTATTTTCATTTCGATTTGGATATTGTCATATGAAGGAGCGTTTAATTTTTATATTTTTTGAAACATGTTCCATACTGTCAACTCTGAGTCTACATGTTACCTGGACCTGAAAAATGTGACAAAATAATTACAGAACACTGATCAAGATGTAATCAGTGGAGCTGGACGTCTCAGTACAGTGCTTTTGTTCTTCAACTAACTGGCAAAAAATGCTTTAAAATGCATAATACATGGTGTGAGTTGTCGAAGTCTTGTCCTGCAACTTGTCAGCTAATTATCATGCCTTTCATTAATAGTACAAATTGTGATATAGCAGCTATAATTAAACTCTCTATTGCTAGATGAGAGCAAAGGTTCATATGTTACAAAACAGTGTTTTTGAATTCCTGTACACTGTTGTCTTCCCAATATAGCAAGTCTAATTACATTTGTGTTGGACTGTATTACTAACAGTCCAGTTCATTCTGACATTGCATTGCTTGCAAATTAAAAAGGTCTTGTTGACTGTACGGCAGTGAATCATGTTCGGCATCTGCATTCAGCTCAGTGTTTAATTAAGATGCACTCAGCGGAGTTTTCAGGTTTTGAGTTACAGAAAACTAATGATGATGGTTACAGGGTCTCAAATACAAGGTAACACTACACCAGCAGTTTGTTCATTAAATTATATGCATTGAAGATTATAAGGAAAAGGCCCCTATGCTGTGTTGCATGCATGTGCATTTCTGTGGATAAAGAATTTAGTTAAAGGTAGACTGCCTTTCAGATTTTTCAAGTGTAGGTCATAAAAAGAATTTTCCCTGACACCCAGTTATTTTTGTTTAGTGGACCAAAAGCTACTGAATTCGAATTACAGACTTCCAATTTTATTCTTTAAAAAAAAAAAATAGAACAATTAATGAATTTAGGGCCATGTGGCCCTAAATTCTCCGCTATTTTTTCTTGCTTCAACATGACCCAGTTCAAGATACTACATCATGCATTATGTGGTGGGCTTTCCCCGTTTGCACAAGGCATTGTGGGATACAAATTTGAAACAGGAGAGAAAAATGGCGGACATGAGTTTGCAAATGAAATGTGAAAGACCGACTACAGTAACGGAAAGCGAGAAGAAAAGACGTTATGCTGCAAAGGAAAGGAAACGCAGGACCAAACTAAGAAATATCGGCGGTCAGCGAGCACCTCGGTGTGATCAGCTGTTCGTTTAGCAACAGATTTGATGTAACTGTCAGTGCACGGTCAAGGTAAACCTGTAGATGGCAGTAATGCAACACTGTGGATGCCAGCTGCCATAAAACCCAAGAGAAGAAGGAAAAGAAGAAGAAGCAGGTAAACCTGCGCATGCACGCACAGACTTCCTCTGTCTGCTTGACTGCGCGAAGTGAGCAATTTCATGCACAATATTTGCTCGGGAATCCCCTCAAATTAAATAACTTCCCAGCCACAGAATGGCCAGATATTTTGTGAGATATTACAGAAATAAACAAATATCACAATGACCACGTTTCAGAGGGAACTAAATTTCACTGATTTTATGAAATTGAAAGGCCGTCTAGCTTTAATTCTTAAAACTCAATCTAAGACACATTATCAGCTGCCTAGAATGGAGGAAACACACACACACACACACACACACACACACACACACACATATATATATACATCCCCGATTCCAAAAAAGTTGGGACAAAGTACAAATTGTAAATAAAAACGGAATGCAATGATGTGGAAGTTTCAAAATTCCATATTTTATTCAGAATAGAACATAGATGACATATCAAATGTTTAAACTAAGAAAATGTATCATTTAAAGAGAAAAATTAGGTGATTTTAAATTTCATGACAACAACACATCTCAAAAAAGTTGGGACAAGGCCATGTTTACCACTGTGAGACATCCCCTTTGCTCTTTACAACAGTCTGTAAACGTCTGGGGACTGAGGAGACAAGTTGCTCAAGGTTAGGGATAGGAATGTTAACCCATTCTTGTCTAATGTAGGATTCTAGTTGCTCAACTGTCTTCGGTCTTTTTTGTCGTATCTTCCGTTTTATGATGCGCCAAATGTTTTCTATGGGTGAAACATCTGGACTGCAGACTGGCCAGTTCAGTACCCGGACCCTTCTTCTACGCAGCCATGATGCTGTAATTGATGCAGTATGTGGTTTGGCATTGTCATGTTGGAAAATGCAAGGTCTTCCCTGAAAGAGACGTCGTCTGGATGGGAGCATATGTTGCTCTAGAACCTGGATATACCTTTCAGCATTGATGGTGTCTTTCCAGATGTGTAAGCTGCCCATGCCACACGCACTAATGCAACCCCATACCATCAGAGATGCAGGCTTCTGAACTGAGCGCTGATAACAACTTGGGTCGTCCTTCTCCTCTTTAGTCCGAATGACACGGCATCCCTGATTTCCATAAAGAACTTCAAATTTTGATTTGTCTGACCACAGAACAGTTTTCCACTTTGCCACAGTCCATTTTAAATGAGCCTTGGCCCAGAGAAAACGTCTGCGCTTCTGGATCACGTTTAGATACGGCTTCTTCTTTGAACTATAGAGTTTTAGCTGGCAACGGCGAATGGCACGGTGAATTGTGTTCACAGATAATGTTCTCTGGAAATATTCCTGAGCCCATTTTGTGATTTCCAATACAGAAGCATGCCTGTATGTGATGCAGTGCCGTCTAAGGGCCCAAAGATCACGGGCACCCAGTATGGTTTTCCGGCCTTGACCCTTACGCACAGAGATTTTCCAGATTCTCTGAATATTTTGATGATATTATGCACTGTAGATGATGATATGTTCAAACTCTTTGCAATTTTACACTGTCGAACTCCTTTCTGATATTGCTCCACTACTTGTCGGCGCAGAATTAGGGGGATTGGTGATCCTCTTCCCATCTTTACTTCTGAGTGCCGCTGCCACTCCAAGATGCTCTTTTTATACCCAGTCATGTTAATGACCTATCGCCAATTGACCTAATGAGTTGCAATTTGGTCCTCCAGCTGTTCCTTTTTTGTACCTTTAACTTTTCCAGCCTCTTATTGCCCCTGTCCCAACTTTTTTGAGATGTGTTGCTGTCATGAAATTTCAAATGAGCCAATATTTGGCATGAAATTTCAACATGTCTCACTTTCGACATTTGATATGTTGTCTATGTTCTATTGTGAATACAATATCAGTTTTTGAGATTTGTAAATTATTGCATTCCATTTTTATTTACAATTTGCACTTTGTCCCAACTTTTTTGGAATCGGGGTTGTGTGTGTGTATATATATATATGCACTCACACACACCCACACACAAGGTGTTTAAAAAAAATTGACATTATTTGAGATGTAAATATCCCAGAGACTACATAGTCTCGGCAAATGAAACTGAACAGGCTTAATGTTGAGCAATATAAGATTTTTTCCTCAAAATTCGAATGAGAAATTCAAAGGTATGTAGGTTCCATGAACAATTTCACAAATTTTCAATATTCGCAAACCTGCTTGACCGTCTCTTCCGATGCTGGTGCTTGTCCAGATCTTTTTGCCCTGCTGCACAGGCAGCCTTTCTCTCTGAACTTTTTGTGCTGTGTCCAAATCTGCATTGCAGTTGGTGCATTTTTAGAGAATTCGCTCATAAATGCACACTGCAGTCTTGTTCGACTGTGTTCGAGCGTACTCCAACACACAAAACGCCTTTAATTTTCCAGTGAATGGCATTTCTATACCTAACAAGATAAAAACAAAAAACATTAAACATAAAATTTTGACCTGTTTCCACACATACTGTTAAAATTTGAGGTCAATTGAACAAGAATTGGGAAAGTTATTAGATTGTAAGTAAGTAAGTAAAATTTATTTCTAAAGCACATTTAAACACAGTTTACACTGACCACAGTGCTGTACAGAGTGTAAAAATAAATAGATATAAAATATATAAAGAAACAAAAACAACTGATTTAAACATCAGCAACAAAAGACAAACACTTAATTACTGAAATGACAAAACAAAAACAGTTAAAATATAGGGAATGCTAATGTGAAAAGGTGTGTCTTGAGCTTGGATTTAAAAACAGTAATAGAGGGGGCATTTCTAATGTCAGGAGGCAGAAGGTTCCACAGCCGAGGACCAGCGACCGCAAAAGCTCTGTCACCCTTTAGCTTAAGACGAGTTCGGGGAACATGGAGGAGACCTCTGCTGGAAGATCTAAGAGACATGGGAGCCTCAGGGGGATGAATAGCAGCAGCTAAGTAGTTGGGGGCCAAGCCATGAAGAGCTTTAAAAACTATTAACAGGACCTTAAATTGAATCCTAGACTGGACAGGAAGCCAGTGCAATGAGGCTAGGACAGGTGTGATGTGCTCATGTTTTTTTTATGTTAGTAAGCAACCTAGCAGCCACGTTTTGGACAATTTGAAGCCGTGACACCAGTGTTTGAGGGAGACCAAAATAAAGGGAGTTACAGTAATCTAAGCGTGAAGTTATAAAGGCATGGATGACTTTTTCCAGGTCATTGTATGACAGAACAGATTTAAGTTTGCAATGATCCTTAATTGGTAGAAACTAGTCTTAACAACAGAAGAGATTTGTTTGTCAAGGCTGAGTTGGGAGTCTAGAATAACACCCAGGTTTCTTGCATGGGTTTTGACAAATGGAGTAAGAGAGCCAAGGTTGCCAGAGATGGAATTTCTGGATTTTGGGGGGGCAGAAGATTATGACCTCAGTTTTGTCTTCATTTAACTGGAGGAAGTTATTGGCCATCCAGTTTTTAATTTCTTTAAGGCAGTCCAGAAGAGGCTGCAAGGAATTTCCAGGTTTTAGAGGGAGGTACAATTGGGAATCGTCAGCATAAAAGTGGAATGTAATATTAAATTTTCTAATGATGTTACCCAGTGGGAGCATATAAAGGCAAAAAAGAACAGGACCCAGGATGGACCCCTGGGGGACACCGCAAGACACAGGGGCAGGGGGTGAGGAGTATTGGCCTATGGACACTGAAAAGGTTCTTTGCTGGAGGTATGAGTGGAACCATTTTAGAGCAGAACCCTTAATCCTAACCCACTGTTCAAGCCGGGCGAAGATTGTGAAATTATATCAAATTTTTTGAAACACCCTATATATACACACACACATACTGATCTTGGAGAGTCAGGTTTGGTTGGTTTGGCACTAACTAAGATATGTAAGAGCTCGTCTGTTCAGTTTTTAGAAAATTGCTGCAGATTATATGTGCTGTTAAACCTTTTCGGAATGGTATTTGCTGCACCTTCTTCAGATCTTGTGCTGAGTGAAGAGAAGATCAAGGATAAAACCCTTTAAGCTTTACCGCATGACTACAGAGTACTCTGAAAACATTTTCTCGAGGACAGAAGTAGCAAAATCAATCAAGCGCAAGGCTGAATTTTCATATTTACAGTATGTTCTTTAGAATACTCTTACTGAGGCATTGAACACACTGACCTGTTTATTTACCCATTTTAACAGCTTTTTGTATTTTTAAGCAAGATTCTTTTCTCTGTACATCTTTGAGCAAGCATTCATGTTCATTGACATATTTCAGAACATGATACTAAAGGGCTCAAAGGTGCACCCTTTCCAAAAGCTCAAAGCCTTGAAATTTCAGGTGATTTGTAATTGTAATGCAGGTCGATCTTGTTTTTCTTGTGTGCTTTGCTCAGTGGACAGTGAAAGCCCATCCATGCAGATGGCTGCTCTAATAAGTGTGCCTTTCCAGCAGAGACTTGGGAGTACAACCCTGGCCTGTGGCATGACTAGTGGAAATACAACCAAAACACAGAACTGGTCAGTCACGCAGATGGCCAGAAAATAGTTACCGTCCAGTTTGAGGTTTCAGTCTGAGTGTTTGAAAGAACGAGAGAGAGAGAGAGTTCTGCTTGAGCTGTTAGGTTCAGTGTTAGTAGAGAGAGTCTCCTGCAGTTAGCATTCAGTGCTTGAATCAACCAAGCCTATCTCATTTCGTTAGTGGGAGAGAGAATGAGATAACACATGAGAAGTGAAGGTTAGATGGAAATAAGATTATTTGATTTCCCTCCAGGGGTATCTGGGGGAGGTGTGGAAAAAAAAAGTTCATTCTGACAAACTCTATCATGCGCATATCTCTGACTTCCTCTTTTGACTAATTCAACATCAAAACCTTTTATTTAGATGCTTTCACATGCCCAGGTAGATGAGAATATGATCAGTGAGCGTGAGAAGGTGAGTTTGTAATATAGAGTAGAACAGCTTATCTGTAATAGGCTGTCTTGGTGAACTTTACTGAATCTTTCATCTTCTGTAGGCATTTTATCTTGGGCATATAGATCCAGAGTGTATCCCTGGGTGTGAGGCGGGTATACACCAGAGACCACTGCTAAGACTATAAGGGAAGCCCAGCTTCCTGTACAATGTCACGAAAAAGTTCGTCTGTTAAATTTGTCTGTTAAACACTACTTAACGCTCTTATTCCAAATTGATATTTTGTGCTAGAAAGTGCTTAGCTTTACGGTGAGTTCGTTCAGTAGTTATTTCTCGCTGGTCGTCATAATCTGATAACATGATTTTTTTCCCCATAGAAGCCTGTGGAAGTGTGACCCATTGAAAACCCATTGATGCTCAGCATCTCTGTAGTTTAATGCCACTACGGGATATGCTTTGCTCTTAGTGTAGCAAAGCTAGACATTTATTGGACAATATGCTTTTAAAACGTAAATTTTGGATGCCCAGGGATCTGTCACTGGGAATCTGTGGAGAGTTGCTGACAGTAAGGCGGGATTGGATGCTGGGCTTCTGTATGATAATTGGAGGAACTCTGAAATCTCTTTTGAATGTCATATGACTGACGGTGTTTTAAAATTATACATTGCATCTGTCAGAGGGATTCAAGCTCAGTCCATGCAATGTGTTGGGAAGTGAAGTCATGAGACTAGCTGCTGCTCGTTCTCGTTCTTTTCCTACCAATATACAGTTCCTATTTCTATTTGTGCATACTGTAAATAGAAGTGTAAATATAGAGTTTGTGACTTTGTGACTTGCTTTCATTTTGGTTCAGTAAGGGCTGTTTATTTTAAGCCAGGCTATAGAGGGGAAATTTAGCCAGCTAGCTACGGTAGCTAGCTGTTAGTTGTGTGAAATGGCAAACATTGCTAATCTTGTCAACCTGATTTTGGAGAAGACATCCGATGCTCTTCCTTATGAGCAGAAGCTCAAAATTAAACAACGGGGCAGATCAGTGCCCAAGATTGATTTAATTCAAAAGTCAGGGAGACCCAATCACTCATTTCAGCCGTCTTGGTATGACAGAGTAAACTGGTTAACTGGGAGTGCTTTGACCAAGAGAATGGACTGTTGGTCTCGTCTCTTAATGAGACCATCCCAGGGATGTATTATTTGGTCAAAACTGGGTTTTGGAGAGTTGGCCAACTATGACAGGGCATACAAAAGGCATGAGAAAAGCAAGGAACCCTTAAGGTCATGTGCACGCTTAAGTTTACTCGGCAGAGTCAGAGCAGAACATGGCAGAATTCACATATAAATAACAAATGGATAAATAATTGACGAATGACAAATAACAAATAATTGAAAATTTTTATTACGTAGACCTAAAACTGAGCTTCCCTTGTTCCACAGACCACCAGCTGCCACTGGTATGCACCCTAGATGGGACAGGAGTTCATCACAGGGCAACATGCGCACACACACACACACACACACACACACACACACACACACACACACACACACACACACACACACATGTTTTTGGGAGGTGGGAGGAAACTTGACGTTAAATGCTAGCTGTACTTTTAAAAACCATCATCTGTCCTTTTTTCCCCCTTCCCCCTTACACTAGTAGTTCTCATCCCTACTGTGTCCAGCTGTTACTCCCTGAAACCTTTTTTTTTCCAACCTCATCCCACTTCCTCTGGACTTCCCCTAAATCATGCGACACTAATCTCTGTTTCTCCCTGCAGGGACTGGCTGTTTAATCCAATCCAGTTGTAAACATGTTTCACGTTGCTTCCTTTTGCTGCCAGTCCTTGCATGTTCATAAATTTATCATACATGACAGCTATAAAAAGCACAGAAAAACATTACATTTCTGCAGAAATTCAATTAGAAACCGACCATCTATTTTAGCTGAGCAGCATTGTACAATGCCACACTAGTTTGTTTGTTTGTTTGTTTGACTGATTGATTTTGGCTGAGCATACCACTTTTCTACATAGCCACTCAGCTTATAACAACATTGAGATAAACACTGACAGTGTAGAGAGACGTTTTATGGAGAAATAGAAAAAAAATTCTCTCAGAAATACTAGAGAAGAAGAAAAACAGTTGGGGGATTTGATCATGTTTGTTTCCCTGTGGTTTTTGTTGTACAAAGAATTGCAGAGGTTTTGTAATAATAATTTATCCATTAAATTTTACCCCTGGCTTGTGTGTTTTTAAAAGATTGATTAATGATCAATACTGTGATACCGTGAAACTGTGATATTTTTTGTATTCAGTAATCATATAAAAATTTCAAACAGTAACACTCCTTTGTTGAGAATAAATTGGTGAGTAATTTTACTCGCTGCACTAGTGAGGTTTTGCTACTCAACCAACGTTGCTGTGACCACCAGAGCCTCATTTACCAGCTCATGCCGGTTTAAGTTTTTATCCTCCACCACGAAGTGCACAGGGGGATATAGGACTACAGTCCGTCCGTCCTTCCGTCCTTCCGTCCTTCCATCCGTCCGTTTCAATCTGGACAAGTTTTCTCAGAAACTACATAAGCTACATCAATGAAACTTTGCGTGTTCACATTACTGTTCATGGTCTAAGTTGAGTTCGAAAATCATTTATGAGAAATTATTGTTTTCAGAGTTATGGTCCTTGATTTTCGTTATTGGACTTTGTACAAGTGGACTCAGTCTGGACAAGTGTTCTCAGAAACTACATAAGCTACATCAATGAAACTTTGCATGCTCATACTACTGAAAAAAAGCTGGGTAGCATTTTATGAAGGTGTCATAGCACTTACGACATCATAAGTCAGTATTAAAGCAATGGGCTTATAAGGGCGTAAGTGTTAAAAGGTCTTCATAGGATGCTCGTGGCGGGGGATTGTGATGACCATGTCTTCTTGTTTTTAAAGTTGTGCCTGAACCATATTCTCTAATCCATTTAAATACATGAACTTGCATTACGTGTGCAGTCCTCTGC
This sequence comes from Neoarius graeffei, assembly GCF_027579695.1. Lineage (NCBI taxonomy): Eukaryota > Metazoa > Chordata > Actinopteri > Siluriformes > Ariidae > Neoarius > Neoarius graeffei. The sequence continues at coordinate 59,168,286 of NC_083577.1, read as the reverse complement.
TTCTAGTATATCTGTAATCACTGTGCTTTCTTTCTCCTAGTGGGATGACGGCGTCCTTTGTGTTCTGCTGCATCGCCGCCGTGCTGCCTGGCCTTTTCTCTCTTGCCGTATCCAATCTCACACTGGCCTCCTGACATCTATAAGGCTCATGCGGCGCTTTGTTTACTGTAAGGTGGTGCTTACCACCTCGCTGGTCTGGGTGTTGGTAGATGTCTTCCTGCTGCTGTACTTCAGCGAGTGTAACAAATGTGACAACCGGAAGGACCGCTCACTTCTGCCTGCTCTCAGAGGTGAGTCCAAACTCACGGCTCATGCTTTTCTCACTTGTTTCATGAAAAGATGAAATCATGTATACAGTTGTGGTCAGAAGTTTACATACAGTGACATGAATGCAGGGCTTGAAATTCGTATATTTTTTCACCAGCCAGCGGGACTAGTTACCTTCATAGAGTAACTAGCCAAACAGAAAATCAACTAGCCAAAATTTGTTCATGTATGAATTTTACTTCTGTCAAAAATAACACAAAGAGTAGTTACCATTGTTCATGACTAATATGCATTTATTTCAAGAGCCGGAGTATTTTGATACTGTTGTTAAATACATAAATGAGAACAACACAGAGCACCAAAATATAATATCAACAAATAATAATATGTTGGACTTTTTTCCCCATCAGCGGGGGGGGTCTGCAGGTTGGGATGTCTGTAAACCAATCAGGATGCTCTTTGTCTAGCATGCGCTTCATGAACAGGCACACACGCAGTCTCTCTCGCGCTCCCTCGCGCACTCCGTCATATGCGCGATGCAGACATTAATGTTTCGCGTGCACGCGCTTGCTCGCTTGCTCTAGATTCTGGGAGATATTATCCAATTTGCGGGCATCAGGGAGCCACTATCAATATGCGGGAGACTCCCGGAACTTCCGGGAGACTTGGGATGTCTGTTATATGCATGCGCAGTAGTGAAAAAACCGACAGCATGACCGTCCTGCCGATAAACACATCGATTAACACAGACACGGCACACACTTGATATGTGGCGGCTTTAGTTGACAGTGTGTCTGAATCTTTGCTTCATATATCTTTTTTATTTTCAACTAGCCAGCCGGGCTGGCTAGTAACAGGAATTACTCGCCAAATGACAAATTAAGTCGCCTCAGGCGACCGGACCACCGCGAATTTCGAGCCCTGTGAATGTCATCTTGGATATGAATGTCATGGCAGTATTTGGGCTTTCAGTAATTTCTTTGACCTGTTCTTTTTCTGTGGCAGAATGATTGTACAGCATACATATTTAATTTAAAAAAAACCCCACAATAATTTGGTGCACAAGTTTTAATTTTCTTTGGGTTTTCTGAAATCAACACAGGGTCAAAATTATACATGCATGGTCCAAAATTTACATACGCTCACTTAGATTATTCATTCAGAGGTGCTGAAACTTCCAAAATGTCTCTTATCTTGCCAAGGCCAAAGTCTCTTAATTTCCTCTTAGTGATCATGATTGACTACAGCTGGTAGCTTCTCTGTGCCTTTATAAAAAGGGTTTGTTTACAGCACTCATTGGATTGACCAACACACAATACAATGGGAAAGTTCAAGGAGCTCAGTGCAGATCTGAGAAAGAGGATCACAGATATATACAACTCCGGAATGCCTCCTGGAGCCACTTCTAAACAACTGCAAATTCCAAGATCAGTTCAAACAATTGTATGCAAGTTATTGTGAGGTGTAGTCACTTTGCCAAGCCACTTTGCTTCAAGAAAACCCAAACTGTAACCCTCAGCTGAAAGGAAGTTGGTTTGGATGGTCAGGAACAACCTGGGAACCACCATGGCACAGCCCTGCCATGAACTGGAAGCTGATGGATCACTGTCTACAGTTCAGATCACCATGGACTAAAGGCTGCTATCCAAGAAATAACCCCCTGCTCCAAAATTGATACCTTCAAGCTTAACTAAAGTTTGAAGCTGACCACACGGACAAAGAAAAAGCCTTCTGGAGAATAGGTGTATGGTCAGATGAGACAAAGATTGAGTTGTTTGGGCCACAACGACCACCATGTACAGAGGGACACTGTACCAGCTGGTGGTGGTGGTGGTAAGATCATCATGCTCTGGGGCTGTTTTGCTGCCAGTGGAACTGGTTCATTGCACAAAGTGGATGGAATAATGAAGAAGGAGGACTACCTCAGAATTCTTCAGCATAAACCATCAGAAACTTGAACACGACTTGGGACTTGGGAGTTACAACAGGACAGTGAACCCAAACATGCATCAGAGTTGGTTGTGGAGGATAAAGCAGGCTAACATTAAGTTTAAAACAAGTCCTGACTTCAACCCTATTGAAAATATATGGACCGTGCTTATAAATTGAGTCCATGCCAGGAAAAAAAAAATTTTGATTGAACTCTAGCAAGTCTACCATGAAGAGTCGTGAAATATCCAACCAGAATTCTGCCAGAAGCTTGTTCACGGTAAACAAAAATGTTTGGTCAAGGTGAATCTTGCGAAGAGACATTTTACCCAAATATTAGGTGTGCTGTATGTATATTTTTGATCCTGTGTTGATTTCAGAAAACCCAAAGAAAATTAAACTTGCGCACCAAATTCTAGTGGTTTTTTTTTAATTAAAGATGTATGCTGTACAATCAATCTGCCACAGAAAAAGAACAGTTCAAAGAAATCACTGAAAGCCCAAATATTGCCATGACATTCATATCCAAGATGGCATTCATGTCACTGTATGTAAACTTCTTACCACAACTGTATTATTATGGATGAAATAAAAGGATGGGACGTTGAGCCATGAAGCTTGTATGATGTAAATAATGAATGGAAAACATTTAAAATCATCAAGAAAATGGTGGTCTAGCACAATGGCCCAACTTTAATGGCAGAATTAAATGTGATTTCCCATTACTGCACTTTGTAATGGAAATATAAATTTGAGTGGCTGTCAGGGCTTCAAAATGTAACTCCATTTCCCACCAAATTAAACACTGACAGGCAACTACAGTACTTGGTGGTTAATCCTGTGATGCCACTCATCCTATATAGCTCTATGTAGCTTATACTTTTTCTTCTGTGGTTTCATCTGATAATTAATGATGGTGAAGTGAATAACAGCGAATAATAACTGAAATGAAGTTTAGTTATTCACTGATGTTCACTGAGCCTAAGGTGGATAATTGTTTTAGTACAAATACACAGGTGATTATTTAAAAAAATCTTTAAAATATAATTTATTTCAAACTTCAAAAGCGGCATGCAAATGTAATAAAGGCGCGCACAGATTTGTGTCACGTATCTATGCCGAGACATATAAAATACTTTGTTTTGAAATCAGTAAAATAAATCCCAATTCCACCTTCCCTTTGAATAGTTTTAGACCAAACTTTGTAGCATCTTTAGTGCCTTTAGGAACAGCATTTTCTTTCATAATTTGTGATTCTTCCTCATTTACGGTGACAAAGTGATTGGCCGCCATTTTGCCGAGTCGAGAAATAATCCGAATTTCTCAACTAATCAGTGCACATGATTTTCTATAATCACCTGTGTATTCATACTAAATACAAGTACACTTAATTTTTCACACTTCAAGGACTCCTAGCTAGAACATCTATAGGGTGGCATACCTTGTATTTTTTTTAAAATACCAAATAATGACCACCACCCAAGAATCGAAGTATACAAAGAGAAAGATTATGAGAAAAGCCAAATACCAGATGTTTAAATGAAAAGTTGTGGACAGATTGGGAGTAAATATGACCCAGCTAATAATTTTTTTTCAAAAACTGGAGTCTAATGGAAACAAATACACATTATTTTAGGTGCACATTATTTATAATGTGTTTATGAATTTATTATACGTGTGTGTGGCGGCCTGGGAAAACCCGTTAAATGCCCCTCTGGCTGAATTCTGGTGAACAGACAAAAAAGATAAAAACAAAAATAGACTTTGGCAAAAATATGGATTTTCTGCATACTTTGATAGCTTACCTTTAAGAACACCTAAATGTCCATCCATTCATCATCGCCAATCTATCACAGGGCTAACACAGAGAAGAACAATCATTCACACTCACATTCACACCTATGGACAATTTCGAGTAGCCAGTTGGTCCACACTAGGTCCATACCCTGTCCACACTAGAGATTTTGTACCAATACGAAACTACTTTCGTACCGCAACACCTGTCCACACTAGCAACTATACCGGTACTGTAGCAGTATAACTGTATCGGTACGAAACCCACAAATGTATGGGTTTCATACCGGTACAGTATCGGTACTGTAGCGCTTCGCTGTAGTGTGGACAGATGAAGCTGTTCTGTATCGATACAAATATAATGCGCATGCAAAAACGAAATGACCGTGGAGCTACATGGAGCAAAGAAAGGGGGGAGAAAGGGAGAGGGGGAGGAGGGAGGGAGGGGGAAAGAGGGAGGAAGAAAGGAGGAAGAGGGGAAAAGGGAGAGAAAGGGAGGGGAAAAGAAGGAAAGGGAGAGATTCGTTTTCTCTGTTTTTTTCTCAACTGCCTCGCGCGTTTTATACGATTCGACTGAATAAATGACCACCAGAAATACAGACTGTACATTGACAACAAAAAGCACACACACGTTGTTTCATCCACCATATTCTCGGAAGGAAGTTACTCGGTAACCATGGAAACATTTCGCGCACGCGCATTTCAACTACCGTGAAAGAAAAAGGCAAACATTTCTCGCTAGTGTGGACAGATGCACTAAACTGTACCAGTATACTTTGTATCGACACAGTTATACCACTTTCGTACCGGTATAAGTGTGAACACAGCATAATTTGCATGTCTTTGGACTGTGCGAGGAAACTGGAGCACCTATGGCCCTTTTCCACTACCCTTTTTCAGCTCACTTCAGCTCGCTTCAGCTCACTTCAGCCCGACACGGCTCGCGTTTCGACTACCAAAAAACAGCACGACTCAGCTCGCTTCAGCCCTGCTTAGCCCCTAAAACTCGCACCGTTTTGGAGTAGGGCTGAAGCGAGCCAAAGCGAGCCGAGTGAGGCTGGGGGCGTGAGCAGACACTCCCCTGTGCACTGATTGGTGAGGAGGAGTGTCCTCACATGCCCACACACGCCCCGCGAGCACGCTGGGATCTGTAAACACTGCAAACCCGGAAGGAGAATAATTACGAATTACGAGAATTTCTGAAGCCTTATGCGCCTCGCCTCATCTATACGCTCTTGCCAGTATCTGTTGGCGTTGTCGGTGACAACAAGCCACAGCACCAAGACCAGCAACACTAACGACTTCATGTTTATTGTTTACTATTCGGGTCGTGAGACTACCGCTTAAAAGCTCACTGATGTCACTGTTTGCGCTGCTTAACGACATCACCTGACGTCCACCCACTTTCGCTAACTCCACCCAATGTGTCCACCCACTTCCAGCCAGCACGGTTCAGCGCGGTTGTAGTCGAAATGCAACTCCAACAGCCCCGCTCAGCTTGACTCAGCTCGACACGGCTCAGCCGCGTTTGTAGTGGAAAAGCGGCACTAGAGGAAACCCACACAGGCATAGGGGGTGGGGGGTAATGCAAATGCCACAAAGAAGGGCCCCGGTTTGCCGCGAGGTTCAAACCCGGAACCTTCTTGCTGTGAGGTGACGGTGCTAACCACTGCACCACCATGGCACCCCATCTATAAATGTTTGACCAAAATGATGTGTAAATGTTTGTTTATATAAATTTAACCTTGCAAGAATTTCTGCAAAGATCATGTTGGATAAGGAGCCAGTTAAACAAATGCAATGGTAAAACCCTTGCTGGCTCTCAGGGATTTTCTCACGCAGTGAATGCCAGGATTTAATCAAGTTATTCTATATACATGTGCGTTAGGAAAATAAAAATGAAACCGTAGCTCACTCCGGCCCCGTCTAGTCCAGAAGGAACGATCTAAAGTGGGCCACCTTGCACAATAAATATTGTAAGCTATATACACTATATACAAGCTATATATAGAAGCTATATACACCCTTGGAATACCTGCCTACAGTGGATATAAAAAGTGTACACACCAAGTTAAAATGATAGGTTTTTCTGATTTAAAAAGAATGAGACCATGATAAATAATTTCAAACATTTTTCCCACCTTTAATGTGACCTATGACCTGTACAATTCAATTGAAAAACAAACAAATCTATTAGGGGGAAAAACATAAAAAAATTAAAAACATACAATAAGCTGGTTGCATAAGTGTGCACACCCTTAAACTAATACTTTGTTGAAGCACCTTTTGATTTAAATACAGCATTCAGTCTTTTTGGGTTCACACCTGCCATCAACTAAAATGACTGATTAACCCCAAAGAAAGTTCAGCTGTCCTAGTAGGATTTTCCTGACATTTACAGAGATGCCAGTCACTATGATTCGTACGTTTTTGACAGTAGCACTACGAGGCTACGACTGTCAATTCAGTTTATATGGGATTCATACGATTTTAGCATGGATGCGGTTCGAAATGCGTGAATCTATAAGGGTTCACGATATTTTGCCGGTGTTCGGTACATTTGAGGCCAATTATCGCTTGATAATTCAATATTTTGACTGTATTTATGGTCAAAGTTTGCTTCGATGGGCGCCGCCATCTTTGTTGACAAGCGTTCTGCGCATGCGCGAATTAATTATCGATGCCGCGATGGAATGTCGAGCAGCCCATGTCACTAGGTATTGAGGGGCTGTCGGGGTGTTGTAACTTCACAAACATGCTACTAAAGAAAAACTGTTGGACCTGAAACAGTCATCTTCTGAAGTAAATCAATCAGAACTGAATAAGTAATCTGACTTGATATTGATGAGATTAAAAGTGAAAGGAAGTTGATAAAAATTAAAAGTAATCAAAGTGACTTGACATTAATCATGGGAATAAAAAGGAAATAGACATGTTCCAGTACAACTATTTGAGTACTGCTAATTGAGTGTTCCAGCATATTCTCTATAAACATTGATGGCATGTAATCTGCATTTGTTTAGTAAACTATTTGAGTATTTGCTAATTGAGTGTTCCAGTATGTTATCTATAAATATTGATGGTATGTAATCTGCATTTGTGTAGTAAAGTTAAGAAAATAATATTCACTGTTTGAAAGTTGATTGTATACAAATTACCAGAGAAGTCTTTACTTTGTGTGAATGTGGTGAGTTAGAAGCATCACTCGAGAAAATCATGAGTGACTGTGGTTTGGTTTTATTTTTCAGATAATTGAAAAAAAAAACCAAATCAACAATTTTCTCCCCCCAAAACCAACATGTCCCAGTTCATTTTAGTCACCTGTATTCACTCAGAATGGCCCTAAAAAAGTACCAATTTCCAAAATTTTCTAAACACACGCTGGATTGGACTCGCTACGCACCCTGCAGGTGCTTCGCTTGTATGCATGTGTCACTACACATTGATTTCACAAAAGGTTGGCATCTCTGAAGATGAAGATGAAGAGGAATTTCATCTTTCAGCATGACAATGACCCAAAAAAAGTTTTGGAATGGCCCAGCCAGAGCCCAGACCTAAATCCAATTGAAAATCTGTGCGGTGACCTGAAGAGGGCTGTGACAAGAGACACAATCTAACATATTTGGAGTGCTTTTGCAAGGAAGAGTGGGCAAATATTGCCAAGTCTAGACATGGCAGGCTGATAGACTCCGACCCAAAAAGACTGAATGCCGTAATTAAATCAAAAGGTGCTTCAACAAAGTATTAGTTTAAGGGTGTGCAGACTTATGCAAACAGCTTATTGTATGGGATTTTTTTTTAATGTTTTTCCCCCTAACAGATTTGTTTGTTTTTCAATTGAATTGTACAGGTTATGGGTCACATTAAAGGTGGGAAAAATTTTGAAATTATTTTTCATGGTCTCTTTTTTTTTTTACATCAGAAAAAACTATAATTTTAATGGGGTGTGTACACTTTTTATATCCACTGTATAGGCCAGAAAGAATCCAGAACGGCGAGGAATTAACTAAGAAGAAGCGATTTTTGTTGAACTGCTCATTAAGGCTTAATTAGTCCATAACTTCATTAATAATTGTCATTAAGCAGATCTGGGTAGAAGGTATATGCACCCTATGTACCCCTACCTTCATGCCAGAAAGAATCAAAATCGGTGAAGAATTGAGGGAGAAGAAGCGATTTGTGTGGAAACTGTTCGTTAGGGCTTAATTACTCCATATCATCATTATTAATTGCAGTTATGCAAATTTGGGTAGAAGCCATATGCACCCCAGGCAGACCTACCTTCCTGCCAAAAAGAATAAAAATCAGTGAAGAATTGAAAAGCGATTTTTGTGAAATGTGGATGACGCCGGACAGACGGCGCACGATGGATGACGGACAACACATGATGACATAAGCTGATTGCCTGTTGGCCAGATAAGCTAATAATAAACAATTCAATTTGTAATCACACACCAGCTGCCAAAATGTCCATGATGCTCCATCAGAAAGAAATCTTTAAATGCATTTTTTTTTTCTCTTTTCACATTTCAGGGTAGCCAGACTTTAAAATGGTGTAAACTGAGAAAGAGGGAAAAGAGAAATGTATTTCACTTCAGAAAAATGTGTATTTTGCAGAACTATATATAGCAGAAAATGTCATATTTCACCATGTGATAGCTCTTCCCAAGCAGTGAGACATATGGTTATTTAACACCCAGTTTAGCAGGATGGAAAAGTGCACACACTCAATAACACAGCAATAATGAATCACTGCAACATGATTCATTTCTGTTTTATACATTATATACATTTCTATTTTATACATGGGCAGCACGGTGGTGTAGTGGTTAGCACTGTCGCCTCACAGCAAGAAGGTTCTGGGTTCGAGCCCAGTGGCCGGCGGGGGCCTTTCTGTGTGGAGTTTGCATGTTCTCCCCGTGTCTGTGTGGGTTTCCTTCTGGTGCTCCGGTTTCCCCCACAGTTCAAATACATGCAGTTAGGTTAACGTGGGGTGGCCTTGGGCTGAAGTGCCCTTGAGCAAGGTACCCAACCCCTGACTGCTCCCCGGGTGCTGTAGTGTGGCTGCCCACTGCTCTGGGTGTGTGCGCGTGTGTTCACTGCTTCAGATGGGTTAAATGCAGAGGATGAATTTCACTGTGCTTGAAGTGTGCATGTGACAAATAAAGGTTTCTTCTTCTTCTTCTTCTTCTTTATAAAGATACAAATGATTATAATTGGCTGGTGATGGTTTGACTTGTGAAAATGCTGATTGGCTTTTCAACTTAGGCCCTGTCCACACGGCAACGGATTCAGGTGAATCTGATAAAATTGTTTATCGTTTCGGCCTGGTGTCCACATGGCACCGGCGTTTTGGGTGCCCCAAAACGAAATCTTTTGAGAACGGGTTCCAGAGTGGAAAAATCTGGCAATGGCGCTGTTGCGAAGTCGTCTGGATGAGTAGAACGGATTTGTTTACGATGATGTCACAACCATATGACTGTCAGTGCTTCACGCCGGGTAGAAGTGTAACGAACTCGATGCGAGTTGTCAACAAATCCTATAACTTGGTTCATGAAACGTGCTTACAAAATATTTTCACTGTGCATATTTATTGTGTAATGGTGCAAAGTGAGAGAGACAGTGAGAGAATAGCCCTTAGGGCAGAGTCTTTAGTCCAAACACTGCGGAAGTACTGAGTATAACCAAACCGCGCACCGCCCGTGCGCTTTCCAAAAACAAAAACAATCCCGCCAGCAAAAATAATAAAAAAAAAGGAGCAATCTCACCTCTTCAGATGTTGGTTTAAGTCCGACAATACATTCCTCAAAAAGGGCGTAGAAGAACAAAGTAATCCATCAACATGTAGCATTCGATTTATTCCGGACCATTAAAGAATTCTGGAGGATATCAGAATGTTGGCGTACCGGCTTCCATCTACCCCCATTCATTCCTCTTTCCGCGTCTTTCGTTTTACGCTACTTATTAATAATCAAAACTTTATGTGGCTAATGCTACAGAAGAAGGGGTTTATGCGCATGCGTCTACTTCTATTGTTCTGGTGTCTCCGATGGGACTGTCTTACAGCGCACGTAGAGGTGTGGCATGTGTATTGCATCATTTTCAGCAAGCGTTGCGTTGCAATATGTACCTGATATTTTACTGATCCGTTGCCCATGTGGACGCGATATTTAAAAAAAAAAAATCTCGTTGCCGTTGTCGTGTGGATGTAGCCTTAGAAAACAGCTGAAGAGCTACAAACCTAGTATTGAGCTGCAGTTGTTGGGAAAATGACACGCAACACAATATCCCACAACCAAAGTGAATAATCTTGTCTACACACATCAGTGGAGCATCAGTGGTTTCTGTCGAGAGATCACTACATGGTCTTGTTTTACTCACACACTGTTCAGTCATGTATCGATTAGGTTTGTTGAAGTTTACTTTGAGCACACACAGTAAGCTGCAAGGCCATGCACTTAGTCATTGTCCAAAAGACGTTTATGGATGGCGAGGTCGACGTCTCCCTTTGTTCACTTTCAAGTTTTAAGGAAGTCTTCATCCACTCCTGGCTGTAAAATCTCTCCAAACAGTTTCCTGGCAACGTGACTTGATAGCTTTGCTAATGGATTTCGCTGTGATGAATGAGCTTCCCCGTTGCCAGTTCCTCACTGTGTAATCCCCAACATCATTGCTTCCTTGTCTTTACTTGGATGCTGTCCCTAATAAATAGGTTTACGACTGTGAGATAAGCAGCTTTTCTGGTTCAAACGAGGGACTGTCGCAGCTGTTGTGGAAAAGAGCTTTTTTGCTCAACTAAGTACAGAAATATTACATGTCCTCTGTGCTTGTAACTCGACTGCATTTGGGTGACGACAGAAAGCCTGTTATATGATCTCAAGAAAAAGATGTTTATGCATGACTGACTGGGCATCATCAGAAAGCTGTTTGGGAATTAAATAGGCAAACGAGGTTTAAGCAGCCTTGTGCCAAGAAGAGCAGGGCTTAGAGCGCTGGCAGTCTGTTAGCCATTCAGGTTTCCACTGTTACTGAATATTATGCCAGGTGGAAGGTTTTGGGGAATTTAGGTCATTTAGGATTTTGGTTGTAGGCACTGATGGAAATAGAAGATTTGTGTAAATATGACATGGAAATATGCGTGACAACATAAAAGCAGTGAATGCTTTTAAAGGTAGACTGCCTTTCAGATTTTTCAAGTGTAGGTCATAAAAAGAATTTTCCCTGACACCCAGTTATTTTTATTTAGTGGACCGAAAGCTACTGAATTCAAATCTCAGACTTCCAATTTTATTAGTTTTTTTAAAAGTAGAACAATTAATGAATTTAGGGCCACATGGCCCTACTGTAAATTCTCCGCTATTTTTTCTTGCTTTACCGTGAACCAATTCAAGATACTACTTCATGCATCACGTGGTGGGCTTTCCCCGTTCGCGCAAGGCATTGTGGAATACAAATTTGAAACAGGAGAGAAAAATGGCGGACGTGAGCGTGTGATTGAAACGTGAAAGACCGACTACAGTAACAGAAAGCGAGAAGAAAAGATGTTATGCTGTGAAGGAAAGGAAACGCAGGACCAAACTAATAAATATCGGCGGTCAGCGAGCACCTCGGTGTGATCAGCTGTTCGTTTAGCGACAGAATGATGGAATTGTCAGTGCACGGTCAAAAGTAAACCTGTAGATGGCAATAATGCAACACTGTGGATGCCAGCTGCCGTAAAACCCAAAAGAAGAAGAAGGTAAACCTGTGCATGCGCGCACGGACTTTCTCTGTCTGCTTGACTGCGCGAAGTGAGCGATTTCATACACATTGTTTACTTGGGAATCCTCTCAAATTAAATAACTTCCCAGCCACAGAATGGCCTGTTTTTTTGAGATATTACAGAAATAAACATATTTCACAATGACCAAATTTCAGAGGGAACTAAATTTCACAGATTTTATGAAATCGAAAGGCCGTCTCGGTTTAAGGCAGAGAAAAATATCCGTTTTTAATGGGGGAAAAATAATGGAGCAAGGCGTATAAATGATGCCCTGCAGGAATGAGGCTAATCATTAGCAGACTAATATTCTAACAGTACAATTTTAAATTGTGTTTTCTGATAAATACAACAACGCACCTTTCCTGTAGATAGATTTGTACATCACTCACTTTTGCACCACACTTTCTATCTTAAGGCCCGGTCACACAGCGCTTTACGGCTTTATCACGGCCAAAACCCGTCAAAAAGTGCTCTCCCGTGAAGCAGACGATGTTGTTCGTGTTGTTGTCGAAGTTAAGATGTGTTACAGTCGATATACAGACGTGACAGGACGCAGGGGAAAATCGGAACGGCGTCAGACGCGGTAAAAAGTTTTGGACTGCTCAAAACTTTAGACCGTGGACAACCACGGCCGGCACACGTGGTAAAGACGTGCAACACACGTGAAAAACACGTGATAATCAGTGCCCCGGCTGTTATTAAAACTTGGGGAGACATGGTAAGACGCGAAAGTTTGGCGGTCTATCACGGGCAGAGCACGGTCATCGGACGGGTGTTACGCGTTGGTATCACGGGATATAGCGTGTGTTTAGCGGCTTATCACTGAGAAATGGATTTTTCCGCGTACATAGCACTGTCTAAGCCCGTTAAACGACGTCTCAAACAAGTTCTAAATTCGATTGATCACTGTCTAATCACTTCTGCATCATTTCTGATTTGCGGCATGTATAAATACCGTAATTTTCTGAGACCTCGGCACTTGCAGTCTAGATGTCAAGGGGTGAACATGAACCCTCAACGCTGTGATGTCCTCATCTTAATGCTCCAGCACCAACAGAACCAACTGATACAGGCTCAACATATCCTTGCTGAGAGAAGAAGAAGAAGGAGGAGGAGGAGGAGGAGGGTGGTACGGAACATCTGGGTGCGTGGCTGGACTTGGTTAGCTGTGCTTAGGCAGTGCTGCAGCAGTGAAACAGCCGCCGACGGCCATACCCCGTACAAAGCACGGCAAAGCCAAAATTGACCAAAAATTAGCACTTACGACCACGTCCACCAGATTTTTGTATCTTTTTGTACGTGATATAGACGCGGAGTGCTGTGTGACCGCCCCTTTAATGACTGACTCTCCATTGGTGAAGCAGATATGTGCAAGAGTCACACGCAACAATTGTGTATCGTGCATGATGATATGCACTTAAAATGCTAACAATCTGCTAGCTGGCCTTATTTCTAGGCAACGCGGCCTAGCAAGGAGTGCACAACAAGATTGTGTAGAGCGCTGCAGAGATAAGGTTAAGCCAGCTGAAATTTAGCTGGTTTAGTCAAAAACAACTTCTCACTTTCCTCTGTAATGGTAGCTACTGTGATGTGAGTGACGTCTCAGTTTCTAGTTCGCTGACTGCTTATGAGTGAGATATGCTAGCTAATCGCAGAGATGGAGGTGGGATTTGCAGGAGTACTAGGGCTGCAACAGTTAGCCGACATAATTGAAAATTAATCGAGGTGGATGTTCATAGTTGATGTGCTACCCAACGTTAAAAAAAATGTCATCGTGTAAGAGGACAAGTGTGTCGATATCTGGGAAAAATGTATATATGTTATTTACCAGCTGGGAGGTCCGTATCGTGAAATACCGTGACCGAGGTCTTGAAAGTACTGAGCGAGGCCCTCTGGGCCGAGGTCAGTATTCAAGACCGAGGTCACGGTATTTCACCATATGGACCGATCTTAAGCTGGTAAATAATATATTTATTTTTTTCTTTACCAAATTCTAACAGAAAACGAGAGCGCCTGGAAGGGAAAACCGAGCCGAGCCGTGGCGAGCCGCCATTTTGAATCCTCATTCACGACTGTAATGCAAATTGCTTCCTCCTCGGTATACAAGTGCACTTCCATGGCAGGAAAAAACTACATTTTGCCACCTATGTAGTCCCCTATTTATACAAAGAGGAGTCATTCAGGATTCAGCCATGTTTTTGCTCGGCGTTAGCAACAGTTACAGGTTTTTAGCTTTCTCCTGAAATGTTTTATTTTATTTCTTCTTCCTCAGGGTAATAAAACTCGCTTTCGCTGTGAAGACTGTCGTTATCACTGTCCATGATGTAAAATTAATGCTATTATGCTGAGAAATGCTGGCAAAAATTTATAAGATTTCTGATAAAAATAAATCTTATAAAAAAGATAAATGTTGACAAAAGATTTCTGATAAAAATAAATCTTATAAAAAAGATATGTTGACAAAAATTGCTACTATGTTTGTTGTTGTTGTGAACGAGCGAGTTGCCAGAGGTCCGTAACCGGGGTCCGTACCGTAGGATACGGACCCACTCTCCAGCCAATCAGAGCGCAAGATTTGATGGCAACTGGACCGTGAAAAAAATAAAATACATTACTGCAGCTAATGGGGGTAGAAGTAGCGCTGCTTTTGTTGTTTCTTTTCATGAGACTGTCTATCTATCACAAATATAAAGAAACGCTGTTACTACTGTTTTACCGTTTGCTTAATTTCAGCACTATTTTAATTTTAAGTTAAATGAGACCTGTTAAGGGGCGGCACGGTGGTGTAGTGGTTAGCGCTGTCACTTCACAGCAAGAAGGTTCTGGGTTCGAGCCCAGTGGCTGGTGAAGGCCTTTCTGTGTGGAGTTTGCATGCTGTCTGTGTGGGTTTCCTCCGGGTGCTCCGGTTTCCCCCACAGTCCAAAGACATGCAGGTTAGGCTAATTGGTGACTCTAAATTGACCGTAGGTGTGAACATGAGTCTGAATGGTTGTGTGTCTCTGTGTCAGCCCTGCAATGTTCTGGCGACTTGTCCAGGGTGTACCCCGCCTCTCGCCCGTAGTCAGCTGGGATAGGCTCCAGCTCGCCTGCGACCCTGTAGAGCAGGATAAGTGGCTACAGACAATGGATGGATGGAGAACTGTTAAATTTATATATCTATTGCTGCTATACTACCAACTAGCTTACAGCCCATATTTGGTATTTTATTATCCTGTTTTTATTGTTCTGCACTTCTTTCACACTGTTGTGTATTTGCACTTTATGAAATCTTGTGTACCATTATGTTTTGCACAATGATCCCGGAGAAATTACATTTCGTTCCAATGTATACAACCTACATAGAGTAATGACGATACAAACCCACTTGACTTTGGCTGTAAGGTAATGTATGGTACCAATCAAAAGTTTGTACACCCCTACTCATTCATAGGTTTTATTGTTGTTGTTTTTTTTTACTATTTCCTAAATTGTAGAACAATAGTGAAGACATCAAAACTATGGAATTATGTGGTAAACAAAAGAGCGTTTAAAAAAATAAAATCTGTTTCATATTTTAGATTCTTCAAAGTAGCTATTCTTTGCCTTGGTGATGCTTTGTACACTATTGGCATCATCTTAACCAGCTTCCAGGGACCACAGATGAAAATTAGCTGTATAGCTAACTCTGGTATGGGACTTGTTCTGTACATGGCCCCTGTTAAATAAACTAATAAACTAAACTAAACTAAACTTCATGAGGTAGTCACCTGGAATGCTTTTCAGTTTTCAGCTTTACAGCTGGGCGGCACGGTGGTGTAGTGGTTAGCGCTGTAGCCTCACAGCAAGAAGGTCTGGGTTCGAGCCCCGTGGCCGGCGAGGGCCTTTCTGTGTGGAGTTTGCATGTTCTCCCCGTGTCCGCGTGGGTTTCCTCCGGGTGCTCCGGTTTCCCCCACAGTCCAAAGACATGCAGGTTAGGTTAACTGGTGACTCTAAATTGACCATAGGTGTGAATGTGAGTGTGAATGGTTGTCTGTGTCTATGTGTCAGCCCTGTGATGACCTGGCGACTTGTCCAGGGTGTACCCCGCCTTTCGCCCGTAGTCAGCTGGGATAGGCTCCAGCTTGCCTGCGACCCTGTAGAACAGGATAAAGCGGCTAGAGATAACGAGATGAGATGAGCTTTACAGCTTTACAGCTGTACCTCGTCAAAAGTTAATTAGTGCAATTTTTTTGCCTTCTTAATATGTTTAAGATTAAACAGTAAATAATAAATAATAAAAATACAGCAAATAGCCCTATTCCACAACTGTAGTAATCCATATTATCATATGGTCTGTACGGACCCGCGCGTGCACTCTTATTAAAACCACTGGAAAAAGTCATGTGACTGGGCAGATAAGGAGTTTTGAATCCATTTTGGAAAAAGCTGTATGCGGCCCCGGACCCGTTTCCCTCACTTCCGCTGTTTTCATTTTGCTCTGAATTGTTACTCTGAAAAATGAGTAACGTAAAATGCAGTGAATGCAGTGGCGTGGATATGTAGCGACTTGACAAAAAAATAATTACTTGGTTCAGTTAAAAGCTGTTAATTAGTTCTGGATTTCATTTTTGAAGTTTATTATCATTAAGGAATTAGTCAATAAATTTTAAAACAGGATACAGTGGTTTTCCTTTTATCACTTCCTGTAATCAGAAAAAGTGATTTTTCTCGAAACAATGGAATTGGATATATAGCGTTTTGGAACCAAACTCTTCAAATGCAAAAGTCAGGTACAAGAAGTGCTGAACTTCTAGACAAGAAAGTTCTAGTACCAACTGAACAAGTGACACAGTAATACTTAGTGTAATATTCTGTTGAAGTAACAATCAACAAACAGGCAAGGAAAACAAGCCAACCATACAATTGAGCTGACAAAGTACAATTAAATAGAGAGAGAGAGAGAAAAAAAGGTATCCAGTTATTTAGCACAAAAGTCTGTCCATCCATCCATTATCTGTAGCCGCTTATCCTGTGTGGAGTCGCAGGCAAGCTGGAGCCTGTCCCAGCTGACTATGGGTGAGAGGTGGGGTACACCCTGGACAAGTCGCCAGGTTATCGCAGGGCTGACACAGAGACGAGCAACCATTCACACTCACATTCACACCTACGGTCAATTTAGAGCCACCAATTAACCTAACCTGCATGTCTTAGGAATGTGGGGGAAACCGGAGCATCCGGAGGAAACCCACACGGACACAGGGAGAACATGCAAACTCCACACAGAAAGGCCCCCGCTGGCTGTTGGGCTCGAACCCAGACCTTCTTGCTGTGAGGCGACAGTGCTAACCACTACACCACCCTAGCACAAAGTCTTTTAGCACAAGTTCTAAAGTCTCTTAGTGCAACTCTATGTTCTTTAGCACAACTCTGGATTATGGTCACAATAATAAAAAAAAAAAAATACTCATCTTGATATAGGAAGGGGTTTATTATGATTGCTTAGGGACTGGAAGCTGGAATATCTGCTGCTGTGCATGTTAAAGTGCATATCCTGGACCAAATTCATTTTTTTTTATATGAAAGTATGCCCCTGTACACACTCATCCAGAAGGGTAATTTTAGACAAGGCCATCTGTCTACAGCAGAAAAAAATAAAATAACAAAACACGTCTGGAAAAATCCCAAGGGAGTCTGGAGCCAGAATCGTGACATCACCTGTGGAAGCGCCAGCAGGCTGCGAGAGCTTGCACAGTTTCAGTGCACAGCCTGTGTAGACCAAGTTTAGCAGCGAGTGATTTTGCATTGAAATATGGAATTGTCACCTGAGCACAATGTGGGAAACGATGAGTACTAATCCCATCAAGATCGGTGTTGCTACACTCTCCTACGATACATCTATTAACCATTTTAATAATTACGTGATAACGTTGAAGAAATTTGCAGAAAACCACCAGGTCGTTTTCTTACAAACAAACCAGCGCTGACGTAGGATTCAGAAGGAGGCGTCCCGCACGCAACGTCACAAAAATCAATGTTTGCCGGGAAATCCAAATGGCAAGTTTTTTCAGAGGCGGACCAATTCGCCTCAGATGGCTTGATTTCACCTGAATTTTTCTGGTATTGCGCAAGGTAAAAAAAATTGCACAAAATGCAAAATGTGGCAAATATTTGACCAAAGTTTAATATAAAATAGGAGAATTACATTGATGTTGCTCCTGAATTTACCCGTGATATGCACTTTAAGGATAAGTTGTTGATCTCTGAAACGTGTACTGAAAATCTGATTCTTTGGTGTCTTTGGATATTTGTAGTTAAGCCATAACAAACCTTGAATTGTGGCACCTTCATAGATAATTTAAGTCACTAATGATCATATCACAAATTCAACTGAATTAATTAACCTGCAGATTGTTAACATGTACTTCCCTTTTATTCTGTTCTTTACGGTAAAAGAAGTTCTACTTTTGACCTGTGCTATGTGGGGGGGCGTTTTTTGTTTTGGCTATGCAGGGAGGTGGGAATTGTGCGGTGATGGAGGCGTGGATGGTGAAGAGCAATAAAGCTGTGAAAGTAATATAAAGTTGTGTTTATTCAAGTTAAAATTGGTAGCAGAGGATGGCTAGCTGTTCTCCCCGTGTCCGCGTGGGTTTCCTCCGGGTGCTCCGGTTTCCCCCACAGTCCAAAGACATGCAGGTTAGGTTAACTGGTGACTCTAAATTGACCGTAGGTGTGAATGTGAGTGTGAATGGTTGTCTGTGTCTGTGTGTCAGCCCTGTGATGACCTGGCGACTTGTCCGGGGTGTGCCCCGCCTTTCGCCCGTGGTCAGCTGGGATGGGCTCCAGCTTGCCTGCGACCCTGTAGAAGGATAAAGCGGCTAGAGATGATGAGATGAGATGAGATGAGGATGGCTAGCAATTATAAAGTTCCTCCGAAGTTTGACGAGACCAGACCGTATGAGTGTTGGAAAAATGAAGTCAACGTCTGGACGTGAGTTACAGAGCTCGACAAAAAGAAACAGGCCTTCGCTGTTGCTTTGGGGCTTGAAGGGAGAGCGAGAGAAACAGCAATGGAAATACCTGCAGAAGATTTGGACCACGATAATGGTATGACAACATTGTTAACGAAACTGGACAGTGTGTTCTTGAAGGAGGAAAAAGACCGTGCATATGAAGCTTACTCTCACTTTGATGGCATTACGAAAGACAGTTCCGTGTCCATGTCGGAC
Source organism: Neoarius graeffei (assembly GCF_027579695.1). Classification (NCBI taxonomy): domain Eukaryota; kingdom Metazoa; phylum Chordata; class Actinopteri; order Siluriformes; family Ariidae; genus Neoarius; species Neoarius graeffei. The sequence continues at coordinate 59,149,350 of NC_083577.1, read as the reverse complement.
TACATTATTGACTTTGAACAACGATATAACTGAATGAAAAAGTATAACATGACACTCCCTGATGCCGTGTTAGCCTTCAAACTGTTAGACACTGCTTGTCCAGACGAAAAGAACAGACAGTTGGCATTAACAGCGTGCGCGGACCTAACATTCACCTCCATGAAATCGGCACTGAAACGTATTTTTTGAGGAAAGACGCCAGGCACGGCTAATGGAATACAAGTGCACCAGGACGTGGCGTTCTTCACAGAGCAAAGACCACAAGGAAGAGGTAAACGATATACAACGAGTCAAAGTGGACAACAAAGACAGCCATTACCAGGTACTAATCCGTTGGATAAATTTGGTAGAAGATCAAGATGTGCCATTTGTCAGAGTACATTTCATTGGGCTAAAGACTGTCCTCACAAGAGGAGTGAAGATGTTAAACTTACTGAAGATGCAAGCGTAGAGGAATGTAACATCACACTGTTGACAGAAGCCTCCATGCCTGCCTCAGAGATCTTTCTGGCTGAATCCATGGGGTCAGCCATTATTGACACTGCTTGCACTCGTACAGTATGTGGGGAGAAATGGCTAGAGAACTACATGATGGACCTCAGCCAAGATCAAGCTGATCAGGTGCTGCGAACAGAAGTTCCCAGTTGTAGACTATTTAGGTTTGGAGATGGAAATCTAGTTTATTCCAACAGCAAAGTGAGACTGCCTGCCAAAATAGGACAGACAAAATGTCATGTTGAAACCGAAGTAGTAGAAGTTGATATTCCACTACTGCTGAGCAAAACTTCCCTAAAAAGGGCAGGGACTGTTTTGGACACGGAGAATGACAGAGCTGTGATGTTCAAGCAAGCTGTCTCTCTTGAATTCACCAGTTCTGGACACTACTGTGTAGACATTAGAGACAAAGATCCTGAGAAGAACAAAGCTGAGGGTGAAGTCCTCCTCGTGACTGAGAACATGTCCTTAGGTGAAGAACGTAAAGTTCTACTGAAGCTTCATAAACAGTTTGGCCATGCTTCTGCAGAAAGGCTACAGAGGCTCATTCAGAGCTCAGGAAATAGAGACACAGACTGCACAACTATCTTACAACAAATAGTACAGGACTGTGACATATGCCGGAGGTACAGCAAGACAAAGCCGAAGTCTGCCGTGGGTTTGCCTCTAGCTTCAGAGTACAATGAGACGGTAGCAGTAGATCTACACGAGTTGGAGCCAGGTGTATGGTACCTCCATATCATTGATCACTTCACACGTTTCAGCTCAGGAAACATTGTGAAAACAAAGAAGTCTTCTGAAATAGTCAACTCCTTCATTCACGCATGGATAAGTGTCCATGGTCCTCCACGCAGACTATACAGTGATAATGGTGGAGAATTCAACAATGAAGAAGTTTGAGACATGGCAGAAAACTTCAATATTGAGACAAGAACAACAGCAGGATACAGCCCTTGGAGCAACAGGCTGCTGGAAAGGCACAATCGGACACTCACCGAAATCATCCAGAAAGTGAAAAAGGAGAATGGGTGTGACTGGCACCCAGCCCTTGACTGGGCCCTCATGGCTAAGAACAGTATGCTTAATGTTCATGGCTACAGCCCATACCAACTGGTATTTGGACAGAATCCCAACCTTCCATCTGTGTTAGTTGATAAGTTACCTGCTCTTGAGGGTACCACTGTAAGTGCTCAGGTAGGAGAACACATATCAGCTTTACATGCTTCCAGGAGAGCATTCACAGAAGCAGAATGTTCAGAGAGGATTAGGAGGGCTCTATGCAAACAGCTCAGACCCACAGATGACAAATTTGAGACAGGAGATAAAGTCTATTACAAACGAGCAGACTGCACAGAGTGGAAGAGGCCAGGAATAGTCCTTGGTCAGGATGGAGCTGTTGTATTTGTAAGACATGATGGGCTTGTTGTCAGAGTACACCACTCTAGGCTTTGTAAGGTGAACACACAGGATCAGGATGAGCAAGCAATGCAAGGTGATCCTAACAAAAGAGCAGATAGTGAGAACGAGATCACAGGCAACAGACCAGATGGTTCGGACAGTGAACAGAGTACTGACAATGAACAGGACAGTATCAGTGACAGGGAGGTGAGTACAGAAGGAGTTTTACATTCACCTATGACACAACCGAATGCGACACAAACTGAGACAGAGCACAATGTTTGTCATCACCCTATCTCTTTTACAGATGTTAAGCTAAGAGTAGGACAAACTGTAACATTTATGAACAGAGATGACAATGTTCTACATAAGGCAAGAGTTTTAGGTAGAGCAGGCAAAAGCCACAGGAAAGAACAAAAACTGGTATAACCTGCAACACCTTCAGCCTGATAGGAGTGATGGGCAAAAAGGTTCAGTTGATGTGTCACGTGTTGATAGTCTCAACGTTCAAACAGAAGATAGGGATGCAGATGTGCTTATAACAAAAGATATTTCATTTGATGCAGCTAAACAGGATGAGATAAAGAATTGGCACAGTAATGGTGTTTTTGATGTAGTCAGTCAGTGCGTTTACATGCACATAGAGAAAATCGAATTTCTGCCGTAGCTCGACTGAAATCGAAGTTCTAAATGCCATGGATACACCTTAGCTCGGCTGAAATCGAAACGAACTGGATTTCTCGTAATCGAGCTACGCGACCTAGATTGTGCGATTGTAGCCGAGCTACTTAGTGCATGTAACCCTATCGAGCTACGTAGTCGAGCTACTTACTTCCCTTCCAGAAGTGATGAGTGACGAGACCACAAGCGGGAAACACAACAGCCTCGGTCAGCATGACAACAGTAGTACGTAGTAGCGAGCAGCAGAAGAGGTCAGGAGGAACAAGGAGACAAAAAACAAAAACAATTGAACTTTTTGTGTGTTTATTAAGACATAAGTTAAATTGTAAGCAAAAAATGGACTTTAGAAAAATATACAATTGTGCAAAATAAGTTGTCTTACAAAACAGTGGTCTGCGCAGGACAGTTTGTAGCCAACAGGTGGCAATGACGTGGTGTGAATGTAAAGTGGAAATCACTCCTCTTCTTCATGACGACAACCGGAAGTGTACCAACACGATGGGGCGTGTAGCGCCACCTGTGGCTCGGGTGCACAATGTACCTCACACAGTAGCTCGATTTCCTTGTGTGCATGTAGGATTGGATTTCTCTGGCACCCCTGCTGGGACCCTTAGCTCGATTACCGACAGTAGCTCGATTTGGATGTGCATGTAAACGCACTGAGTAATACAGGTCAGAAATGTGTCTCCACCAGATGGGTCTGCAGTCTCAAGGAAACTTCCAAGGGTATTGTGCCTAAAGCTTGACTCTTAGCTAGAGGTTTTGAAGAACTTAATATTCAAGAGTTACAGAAAGATTCCCCAACCTGTGCTTCAGAATCCCTTAGGCTACTGTTAGCTGTAATCTGTCAAAAACAGGGGAAAGTCCATTCCATGGACATTAAGTCAGCATTCCTACAGGGCATGGAACTGTCCAGGGACATTTATATTCGTCCCCCTCCAGAGGCAGGCAGTGAAGGTGTTTTATGGAAACTAAAGAAATGTGTATATGGACTTGCTGATGCATCACTATATTGGTATAACAAAGTAAAAGAAATCATGCTGAGCACAGGTGGTAAGATGTCTCAGGTGGATCCAGCCATCTTTTACTGGCCAGATGATGAGCTTAAAGTTACTGGAGTACTTGCATGCCATGTAGATGATTTTCTTTGGGCAGGCTCACAAAACTTCTCAGCAAGCGTGATTCCTCTCCTCAAGTCTGCATTCCATGTGGGACGCGAGGAGGACGAAAACTTCTGCTTTGTGGGGGTGAATTTTGCTACTGTTAATGGTGTAGTTGAGGTACATCAGCACAGTTACATCAATAATCTACAACCTCTTCACATGCAAGCAGCACGAGCCATGCAGAGGGATGCCCCCCTAAATGAAATGGAGAAAGAGCAGCTCAGGTCAAAAATAGGACAGATCCTATGGGTTGCAAAACAGACCAGACCAGATATCATGTTCAACTCCTGTAGTTTAGCATCCAATGTTAAACATGCTACAGTGCAGTCTATTCATGAGGTAAATAAAATCATTTGTAAGCTTAAGTCAGAACAGGTGACCCTCAAGTTTCAGCATTTGGGAGAAAATGATGCTCTGAACTTGGTTGTTTTCAGTGATGTATCTCATGGCAACCTTCCAGATGGAGGTACACAGGGAGGAACTTTAATTGTCCTTATGGGAAATGAAGGATAATTCTCTCCTCTTTGTTGGCAGTCCAAGAGAATTAGACGTGTAGTGCGGAGCACCCTTGCAGGAGAAACTCTTGCCATGGCAGATGGGTAAGACAGTGCCATTTTTCTGGCAACCCTGTTTTCTGAGCTCACCGCTGGGAATGCTGAACTGAATACTCTTCCGTTGGTCTGTGTGACTGACAGTCACTCTCTGTTTGATGCCCTTAAGTCAACAAAACAGGTCACAGAGAAGAGACTGCGACTGGAGATCAGTAGCATAAGGGAGCTCATACAAAGCAAGAAGATCAAGGAGATGCTATGGTCTGACAGTAAAGCACAACTAGCTGACTGTCTTACTAAAAAGGGAGCATCGGCTTTGGTCCTACTGAAAGCACTGAGTGAAGGACTTTGGAAGCTGTAACCATTTAAAAATGAGAGACTTAGTATGTAATTCTAATGAAACCGGAAAACTGGTTGATATGTAAATACGTTCAGTTTTGTCAATTTCGTACTGAATAATTGTGAAAAATCATCTGAGTTTTAAGTTCTGTTAATGGTCATGAGAACTTTTTGTTATTTGTTAAAGTTAATTTAAAAAAAAATAATATTTTTTTTTAGATAGAGGGAGATTGTTAACATGTACTGTACTTCCCTTTTATTCTGTTCTTTATGGTAAAAGAAGTTCTACTTTTGACCTGTGCTATGTGGGGGGGTGTTTTTTGTTTTGGCTATGCAGGGAGGTGGGAATTGTGTGGTGATGGAGGCATGGATGGTGAAGAGCAATAAAGCTGTGAAAGTAATATAAACATCGTGTTTATTCAAGTTAAAAATTATGTCTCTTGCCCTGCTTGACAACATGTGTTTTGCTGACTAAGAGCAAAATCTATTCCTAAAAACTTACTCAAATTATTAAAAGTCCATTTGATATCTCATATAACTGTTTTCATATGTATTTGACTAATAAAGCTACAAAGTCTTTAACCGAAAAAAGACCAATTTCAATGAGAAAAATGAGAATCTTGTCTCCTTAGTACCCAACAGTTGCGACATGTAAACAAACGAAAGAAACTTCCATTAAAGTATCCTAGAATGAATGGCAATTAAATAAAAGTGTAATATAAACGTTCAGGAATGACAAAACAACCAAAATTAATATATCAATTTTTTATAATACAGCAATCATGAAGCAAGAACAAGATGAAGAAGAAGAGATTATGCTAAAATGTAAGGGTTGTTTGATCATCAAGACAAGTCTCGAAGCTGTGCCTAGCTTACAGGGAAATTCACTTTGTTGCAGCTGTTTATATAGACTGGTACCAAAATCCAGAATTGTGACACCCAAAGGCATTTTTGAGACAAAGTCAGCAAACAGTCTTATTTTGTCAATTTGGGTGTGCTGAATTCAAATCTGCAATATGCCGAGCTCTATCTGACCTCTGTTGACCTCTAGAGGTCATTGAACTTTGGGCCTGTAAACGTCTCAGCTGAACCCAGTTTCTCAGCTTTGTAAGGAATGAAATGTACTAAAATGATTAATGAAGTTAGCAAATGGCCTTGTTTGTTAAATGTTTGGGTGCTGAATTCATTTTTCATTTGTAAAACGACATATGACCTCTGATAACCTCAAGGTCATTAAACTTGGCCTATAGGCCTATGCATTTAACGACATTTTTAAACTGACTTTACTCCCCCAAAAAGAATATGAACAGACAAAAAACAAATAGAAAGGAACAAATACAACATTAAATGCCAGTCCATGTACATGTGACTTACTTTTCACAATGAGAATGCCTAGGCGATCACCTTACATAACATTGCATTACATTTAGCGGTTATTGTTTATACAAAGCTACTGAAAAAAGGACAGATTCAGCAGCATACAAAATGTGGGGGCATACAGGGTATACAGGTTAATCAGGGTTAGTATATATGAGAGTTTTTTTCTTTGTTGTTTGTTTTTTGTAAAGGCTTTACCCCGTTTAAAACAAAACAAAAAACAAACAACAAAGAAAAAAACTCTCATATATACTAACCCTGATTAACCTGTATACCCTGTATGCCCCCACATTTTGTATGCTGCTGAATCTGTCCTTTTTTCAGTAGCTTTGTATAAACAATAACCGCTAAATGTAATGCAATGTTATGTAAGGTGATCGCCTAGGCATTCTCATTGTGAAAAGTAAGTCACATGTACATGGACTGGCATTTAATGTTGTATTTGTTCCTTTCTATTTGTTTTTTGTCTGTTCATATTCTTTTTGGGGGAGTAAAGTCAGTTTAAAAATGTCGTTAAATGCATAGGCCTATAGGCCAAGTTTAATGACCTTGAGGTTATCAGAGGTCATATGTCGTTTTACAAATGAAAAATGAATTCAGCACCCAAACATTTAACAAACAAGGCCATTTGCTAACTTCATTAATCATTTTAGTACATTTCATTCCTTAGAAAGCTGAGAAACTGAGTTCAGCTGAGACGTTTACAGGCCCAAAGTTCAATGACCTCTAGAGGTCAACAGAGGTCAGATAGAGCTCGGCATATTGCAGATTTGAATTCGGCACACCCAAATTGACAAAATAAGACTGTTTGCCGACTTTGTCTCAAAAATGCCTTTAACTCCTTAAATAAGCACTTTTTTGAATTTTGGTACCAGTCTAATATTTGATTTCAGTATTTCTTTTTTTTTTCATTGCTATCAGCTGCTAAAAAATGTTATTTAACACTAAATTATCTCATCTCATCATCTCTAGCCGCTTTATTCTGTTCTACAGGGTCGCAGGCAAGCTGGAGCCTATCCCAGCTGACTACGGGTGAAAGGCGGGGTACACCCTGGACAAGTCGCCAGGTCATCACAGGGCTGACACATAGACACAGACAACCATTCACACTCACATTCACACCTACGGTCAATTTAGAGTCACCAGTTAACCTAACCTGCATGTCTTTGGACTGTGGGGGAAACCGGAGCACCCGGAGGAAACCCACGTGGACACGGGGAGAACATGCAAACTCCACACAGAAAGGCCGTCGTCGGCCACGGGGCTCGAACCCGGACCTTCTTGCTGTGAGGCGACAGCGCTAACCACTACACTGCCGTGCCGCCCACTAAATTATCGAATCAATAAACCACAAACACTCATTTGTAGATTGTGCGAAAAAAACGCAGTGCACAGATTACAGACAGTTCACACAAGTTGATCAGATCAAGAACAGCTTGCACTTTATTTGAAGAATAATAAAATCTATTGTGTTTTTGTGTCGTTCTTTATACCTGTCGTTGAAATAACAATGGGATAGATGGCAAAAATGTTCACTTCTCTAATCCTATTGTTTTCTTTTAATTCAGCACTTGAACAGAAATGGATGTATATACTATGAGATCCACCATAGTGTGGAAATGCATCTATAGCCATGGTCAATGCATGTGCAATAAACATGTTACTGCGACATCAAAACATCAGTTTCACATACAACTTTTTTCTCATGATAAATTTCACCTTCACAAATGAAAATCATTTTTCTCAACTTGTTGGCATGTACATGCAAATCTTGGAAGAATTCATTTCCTTTTCTCTATCAGTGTTCTCTTTTAATCTTCATTATATGATATAATTTAAGCTTAGCACTTTGATAAAGACAAAAACCTGGAAGTTGGCTGTAATGGTGTACTGTGTCAGGGTATGTGCTGTGTTAAATAATTTGGAGAGAGGATTGGTGACTAACATACGGGCTACGTCAAACATGGCGGTTTCAAGATGGTGGAGTGGGGAAATACAATCGCTCGTTTACGATTGGAATCTTGGCAACTTTCATTAAAAAAATCCATCAAACATCTTTAAACATGATCAGTAAGTATTTATAATAAAGATTAAGTGTTCTTGGATCTTGTGCTAAAGAACATAGAGTTATGCTAAGAGACTTTAGAACTTGTGCTAAAAGACTTTGGATTTGTGCTAAAAGACTTTTGTGATAAATAACCGTAAACCAAAATAAAAACCTCAACGGCTAACACTGAGTCATCATGACCAGGCTAGACAGTACACAGCCTGCCTTGGTCAAGGCCGCTAAGACAGCTACATGAATTTAACGTATGTGAATTTCATTGTTAAATTTAATTTGATTATTATAAGAAGAACAGGTAATCATTAGATCAGCTCAATAGATTATAAAAATAATTGATAGGTTAAACGATTATAAAAATAAACATTCATTACAGTTCTACGAATAAAGTTTCATGTAGGGATCATGTGACAAGGTTTGACATTCTGGTAGATGTATTAAGGGTTGGATGACTGGAGGCTATATGTACATTCTCCGCTGTCATGCTATTAACCCCTTCAGTGCCCTTGGACGAGTCACGTACATCATGAAATCTTTTACCACTGTGCCTTATGACGTACGCTCCTTGTCATAAACACCTCCTTTTATGTACCTTACATGGCACATTACTTTTACTTCACAGTGGCACATATGAATTACAGTCAATGCCTAAAACATTCTTCCGTCATAAGGCACAAAGGTAAAAGATTTCATTTTCTACAGTGGTGCTTGAAAGTTTGTGAACCCTTTAGAATTTTCTATGTTTCTGCATAAATATGAACTAAAACATCATCAAATTTTCACACAAGTCCTAAAAGTAGATAAAGAGAACCCAGTTAAACAAACGAGACAAAAATATTATACTTGGTCATTTATTTATTGAGGAAAATGATCCGATATGGGGCGGCACGGTGGTGTAGTGGTTAGCGCTGTTGCCTCACAGCAAGAAGGTCCAGGTTCGAGCCCCGTGGCCGGCGAGGGCCTTTCTGTGTGGAGTTTGCATGTTCTCCCCATGTCCGCGTGGGTTTCCTCCGGGTGCTCCGGTTTCCCCCACAGTCCAAAGACATGCAGGTTAGGTTAACTGGTGACTCTAAATTGACCATAGGTGTGAATGTGAGTGTGAATGGTTGTCTGTGTCTATGCGTCAGCCCTGTGATGACCTGGCGACTTGTCCAGGGTGTACCCCGCCTTTCGCCCGTAGTCAACTGGGATAGGCTCCAGCTTGCCTGCGACCCTGTAGAACAGGATAAAGCGGCTAGAGATAATGAGATGAGATGAGATGATCCGGTATTACATATCTGTGAGTGGCAAAAGTATGTGAACCTTTGCTTTCAGTATCTGGTGTGACCCCCTTGTGCAGCAATAACTGCAACTAAACGTTTCCGGTAACTGTTGATCAGTCCTGCACACCGGCTTGGAGGAATTTTAACTCATTCCTCTGTACAGAACAGCTTCAACTCTGGGATGTTGGTGGGTTTCCTCACATGAACTGCTTGCTTCAGGTCCTTCCACAACATTTCGATTGGATTAAGGTCAGGACTTTGACTTGGCCATTCCAAAACATTAACTTTATTCTTCTTTAACCATTCTTTGGTAGAACGACTTGTGTGTTTAGGGTCGTTGTCTCGCTGCATGACCCACCTTCTCTTGAGATTCAGTTCATAGACAGATGTCCTGACATTTTCCTTTAGAATTCGCTGGTATAATTCAGAATTCATTGTTCCATCAATGATGGCAAGCCGTCCTGGCCCAGATGCAGCAAAACAGGCCCAAACCATGATACTACCACCACCATGTTTCACAGATGAGATAAGGTTCTTATGCTGGAATGCAGTGTTTTCCTTTCTCCAAACATAATGCTTCTCATTTAAACCAAAAAATTCTATTTTGGTCTCATCCATCCACAAAACATTTTTCCAATAGCCTTCTGGCTTGTCCACGTGATCTTTAGCAAACTGCAGACGAGCAGCAATGTTCTTTTTGGAGAGCAGTGGCTTTCTCCTTGCAACCCTGCCATGCACACCATTGCTGTTCAGTGTTCTCCTGATGTGACCTTGCCGACTATTACACGCCTTGCTCTTGGAGTGATCTTTGTTGATCAACCACTCCTGGGGAGGGTAACAATGGTCTTGAATTTCCTCCATTTGTACACAATCTGTCTGACTGTGGATTGGTGGAGTCCAAACTCTTTAGAGATGGTTTTGTAACCTTTTTCCAGCCTGATGAGCATCAACAACGCTTTTTCTGAAGTCCTCAGAAATCTCCTTAGTTCGTGCCATGATACACTTCCACAAACGTGTTGTGAAGATCAGACTTTGATAGATCCCTGTTCTTTAAATAAAACAGGGTGCCCGCTCACACCTGATTGTCATAATAATAATAATAATAATAATTTATTGCTTATAGTGCGCAAATTAACATGAAATATATGATCAAATGCGCGTTACAAAATATTATAAAAATATTTCATCTCATTGATTGAAAACACCTGACTCTAATTTCACCTTCAAATTAACTGCTAATCCTAGCGGTTCACATACTTTTGCCACTTACAGATATGTAATATTGGATCATTTTCCTCAATAAATAAATGACCAAGTATAATATTTTTGTCTCATTTGTTTAACTGGGTTCTCTTTATCTACTTTAAGGACTTATGTGAAAATCTGATGATGTGTTAGGTCATATTTATGCAGAAATAAAGAAAATTCTAAAGGGTTCACAAACTTTTATTTTATTTATTTATTTTATTTATTAGTTTATTTGTCAGGGACAATGCAGCGCACATTATTACATACATAATATCACAGTCAATGCCATAACAATATGTGTGGATGTGTTGCATAAAAGGTTTCTAGCCAATTGGCTAATTTGCAACCCCAGTCCCTGGTCAGGCCTTTCTAAAAAAATAGTCCAAATATAATTTTTAAAAGGACAGCATAGTGTGAGTTACACAGTAGCAGCAGATATATTGGATACCAATACATTATATCAACATTTCACAGAATCATGACCATATCACAAGAGCAGCGCACCGTATGCATGTGTGCAGTTGCCGTTGCTTTTTTCCCTTTTTTCTTTCTCCTTTCTTAATATAAACATACAACATTAAAACATCACAAAAACAGCACATCACACAACAACATAAACCCCAAACACCCAGCCGCTCACACCTGCCCACCCACACTCACCCTGACAGTGAGGGGCCCGGGTCGCTACGTATTTAGCTCCCGTACCCAGACCCCGCCCCACGGGGCGAGCCCCGGCAGCCATGCACGAACAGCCAGGCATCCAGCACAGACAACACACCACAACAAGAGCAACAGAGTGTATGCATGCACATGCACGCGCCTCTGCCCCTGTACCAATGTCCTGACTCAGTGATTACATGTTTCGTTTTCTTTCAGCCAGTATTTCACCTTTCTATTAAATGTTTTCAGTTCAGTTTGTGTTTTTATTTCAGTTGGTAAATCATTCCAGAAATGGGTCCCTATCACTGAAAAACATGACTGGCCGAAAGTGGTTTGGCGCCTCTCTGCTATGCAGCTGCCACCCACTGCTCCCCTTGTGGCCACTCTCCTTGTATTTGTTTTTGTCACAAAAGGACAGAGTATGGCGGGAGCTAGATTATTTGCACATTTAAAAATCAATTTAAGAAAAGAAAACTTAATAAAATTGTCAAAACGTAAAAGCTTGTATTTCTGTACAGTCAGACAGTGGTGCCACATTGTTGGTTTCTGATCCATTATTTTCAATGCCTGTTTGTATAATGATAAGATAGGTTCGATTGTTGTCTGAGAGGCTTGGCCCCATACAGTAACACAGTAGGATAAGTGAGAAAGTATCATAACATTAAAAAACAGCAAAGCTGCCTTGACAGGTATGTGATGCCTTATCATTCTAAAACAGTTCAGGTTTGTCTGAACAGTCTTACAGAGTTTATTAATGTGTTTATTGAATTTGAGTTGAGAATCCAAAATAATACCTAAAAATTTAAATTCGTCAGCTTCCTCTCTGGCCTCTTGGTCTATTTTGATAGTACATTTGGCTTTCCCTCTTATGGAGAAGCACATAGATACAGTCTTTTGACGTTAAGCGTCAGATGGTTGTCTTTGAGCTACTGGGATACACCCTCCATTTCCTTGGTCAGGGTCTCTGCTGCTGCACTTGATGTTCTGGCTGATGCATAAATTACTGTGTCATCAGCGTACATTTGACAGCTGACTGGCAGCATGTTGGTAAATCGTTTATATATAAACTAAAGAGCAGAGGCCCCAAGATGGAGCCCTGTGGGATACCCATTGTGGATTGTAGTGCTGTTGAGAGTTCAGTGTTTATTTTAACTCGTTGCTCTCTGTGCTCCAGATATGATGCAAACCAGCCGATAGCATGCTCAGAGAAGTTGAAGGTGATGAGTTTATTCAGGAGTATATTGTGGTTCATGGTATCAAAGGCCTTTCTGAGGTCTATAAACACAGCTCTCACAACATTACCCTTGTCCAGCTTACTCTTGATGTTCTAGGTAAGGTAGCAGTTAGCCATTTCTGGTCTAAATCCAAACTGTTTGGAGTTGATAAGTTTATTGCTTTCGAGATGCTCAACGAGCTGTTCTATGATAATCTTTTCTAGAAGTTTGGAAAGAGCAGGCAATATTGATATTGGCCTATAGTTACATGTTTGGTCCTTTGCGCCTGCCTTGAAAATTGGGGTAATAATAGCTTGTTTCCAGCTTTGTGGAAATTTGCCTGCTCTGATGGAAAGGTTTACCAGGTGGGTTACAGGTTCAACCAGGGCAGAGCAGTGAGTTCTAATAAAGGCAGTGTCCAACCCAAACACATCCTTTGCCTTTGACTTATTTAGTTTATTAATGATTTTATGTACTTTTTCCTGACTAACCTCCTTAATTTGGAAAAACTTTGATGTTTCAGACTTTGTGGTCTGTGATAGAGTTGCTGGTTCAAAATTCTCAGCAAGCTCCTTCACTGACTGAATAAAGAAATTATTGAATTCATTTGCAATAGCTGAATTGTTAGTGCTGATAACTCCATTCACTTCCAATTCTGTCATTATTTTTTGTTGACTAGGCTTGAGTTTAATAAGACTGTTGAGCTACTTCCAAAGGGAAGCGCTGTTCCCTTCAGATTCTTCAATCAGTTGCATAAAATAGGTTGTCTTTGCTTTACACAGTTCTCTGACTACTGCATTTCTCAATCCTTTAAAGATGAGGAGATCGGTATTTGTTTTGGAGAGCAGCGATTTTTTCAATGCATAGTCTCTTTTTTTCATTAGCTGACGGATGTCATTTTTCAGCCATGGTAAGGAGACTTTTCGTTGCCTACCTTTAAATGTCTTAGTGCATTTCCCAATCAGGTTTATGAGGTTTTTCATCAGGGAATTACAACAATTTTCTAAATCATACGATTGTAGAACGTTATTCCAGTCTAAGTTATTTAGATCATTTTCAACTTGTGTCAGCTTGTTTTTGGGGATAGCCGAGTTCCCTGGTTTACTTTCGTTCTCAAATTTTGGTAAACGCTGTTTGGTAAGTTTTCGGACAACCATAGTCATGTTATGGGCAGAGAGCCCTGTTAATAGATTATACTTTCTAATAATTCGCTGGGGTCTGTTAGTGACTATCAGATCTATCATAGTTTTACTCATTCGCATAATCCTTGTTGGGCCCTTCACCATCTGCTGAAGACTGTGTTTTAATAGCAGTCTCTTTAAGTTTGTTCTGTGGCTTTTCTCTAACCAGTTAATATTAAAATCCCCAAAAAAGATCGATTTGGTGTGACTATTTACATATTTAAAAAGTTTGTCCAAGTCATCATAAAATGAGACATCATGAGATGGTGGGTTATACAGCACCACAATGTTAAAATTCATCTTGGGAGATAATACAGCATTCAAAGCCAAACATTCTAATGGTGTATCCAGTTTGATTTCATGACATTTCAGAGTGTCTCTAACATAGAATAGTACTCCTCCCCAGCCCTTGTCAGATGTTCTATCCTTTCTGTGACAAGTGTAACCAGGGACATCAATTATGCTAGTTGGGATGTTACTGTGCAGCCAGATTTCGCTCAACGCTAAAAAATCTAAATTAGAGTCAGTTAGCAGATGTTGAATCTGATCACGTTTCGGCAATACACTCCGAATGTTCAAGTGTCCACCCAGAATGCCCTTAGGTTTAGACGTAGGTTCCTATATTACCCTTCTGTGATTTACAGTCTGAAAAAATCTGAATTCTCATTGTTTTCTTACTGATTGGATACCGTTATCACAGTGTGGGATTCCTGTTGCTTCGGCGAAGATGTCCGTCCCTCCGGAGCTCAGTTGCCACTCGTACAGTCCACTTGTAGGTGCATTTTCTGGGGAAAGGTTAGTAGATGGGCCAGGGTTTAATTGCACATCCCCAGACAATAGGATCAGAATCAAAATACATTGAAACCATACCAGTTGCCTCTTCTCCGGTTGTTTTGCTTACTTGGCGTGCCACGATGGGGGAGATCAAATTGTTTGGTGATGATCAAGTAGATGGCAAGGTTATTTTGTTTGCTTGGTGTGCCGTGACAGGGGTGATCAAATTGTTTGATGATGGAATAGATGGCAAGGTATCCATGTCCGAAAAAGTTCAATCTCGGCGTTTCATTCATATTTACCGACTGGTCGTTGTCAACTTGGGCCATTTGTTTGTTCACGTTTAGGTGTTGACCAAGTGGTAACAACAGAAGCCAACTGCAAAGCAGTAGTGTGCAAACATTTCTTTCATCTCTGTGATTAATATTTGACTGGTTTCTTTGTTTTGTTCTTGAACCAGTAACTATTTGATTAAAAGCAAGGACTATTCTGCCAATTAGTAGCAGAGAAAATAAGTAAAAAAGGATTTGAGTGGAGCCTGACAAACCACCCAACCCTTCAGCAGCCATCTTGACTCTACCCCTGTAGATTCAAGCACCACTGTACGTGACTTCTCCAAGGGCATTGAAGAGGTTAAGTGATAGTGCTCTACACTGGCTTGCTTCCTCTCAACAGTACAATAATGAAGGTGAAGTAAATGATGCTTCAAATTGATGTTTGTCCACAAGTATTAGACAGATACCTCACTACAAAATAAATTCATACTATAAGCTAAAAAATAATGAGCTGTTCCATTTGAATGCATTTTTTTTGAATGCGTATTTTATCTCATTAATTATTTGGAAAAAGCATGGGACCTTGTTTTCTGTTCTGCTCACAATGCTGCATTGTGAATATATAGATTTAATGAGGACTTTGAATCTGGAGTGTGTATTTGTGTAAAAATCCTACCAAATTATCCCTCAGAGAAGAGGCAAAAGCAGACATTCGCGAGCTTCGTTCTGAAATGGTACAGGAAATGGCGACATTGCATAAAGCACAGACAGATTTGGAGAACGAACATGCAGGAACTGGCAAATCTCTGAGTGATACAGTGGACCGGGTGACCTTATTAGAACACAAGTGTGAAACCATGGCAAAAGAAAACAAAAAGATATCCGAAAAATGCATGGATTTAGAGAACAGGGGTCGCAGATTGAACCTTAGACTGATCGGAATTCGGGAGGGAGCTGAAGCAGGAGACCCCGTCCAGTTTGTTGCAGAATTTTTTTCAGATGTGCTTGGTGCAGAAAACTTTGACTCCCCGGTGACCATTGATCGAGCACACAGGACTCTTGCTCCGAAACCAAAAAAAGGAGAGCGACCACGGGCGATGGTCGTTCGCTTTCATTACTATGCAGAGAAAGAAGATATCCTGAAGCTATCCAGAAATAAAGGCCGCCTGTTTTACAGGGACACTCCCGTGCACATCTTTCCAGACGTAAGTCCTGAAGTTGGGAAGCTGCGAATGGTGTTTAACCAAGTGAAGGCAAAGCTGTGGGATGCGGGGGTAAGCTACAGTCTGTTTTACCCTGCTAGGCTGGCGATCACAGTGAATGGCTCCAGGCACTCATTTGATAGCCCAAGTGAAGCAGAAACATTTTTTAACACAAAAATTGCTGCTTGAGCCGACAACACTGTATAAGAACTGTGACTGAACTATGTTGGCACTTAAAGAAGTGAATCTCCTTAGTTTTCTCTCAACCCTTTGATGTTATGGCTGGGTCCCCCCATGCTCTTTACTACGGATAACGCGATTACTGCTGACGATTGAAAACATTACAATTCGAGAGCACTAATGGGAGGGAGGGATGGATTTTTTTTTTTTGCTCTTTGGTGGGGGGAGGATATTCCTCAAGAGCTTAATATGGACAGTTATCCTTTCGAAGGGCTATTATGGACTGCCAATAAGTATAATTTAGGGAAAATAAGATTTCTTTTTTAAGATTAAAGTTGCATACATGTTTATCAGCCTATATAACAAACTGTTTCTACTGGTGCAACAGGTTTTTGGTGCCATTGTTTTTGTTGTTATTATTATTATTATTATTATTATTATTAGTAGTAGTAGTAGTAGTAGTATTGTTACCATTGTTATCATTATTGTTATTTGATTAGATTAGATTCACTTTATTCATCCCACATCGGGGAAATTCACGTGTTACAGTAGCAAGAAAATGTCAAACAGATAAGAAATAAAACTGAAATAAAAATTAGACAAACGAAGGATTAAATACAGAGGGCTATTTGCATTATCTACCGTGAAAAAGTATAGAAAAAATGCCTTATTGAGAGGCTTGGAAAAATTGCACATTACAGGTAGACTCTGTATATATACACACATATATACATAAATAATATTTATATATATATATATATATATATAAATATAAGTATGCATAAAAATAGTTTAAGGCCTATTATTGCACATAATAATTGCATCGGTGAGAGATGGCAGAGGTAGTAGTGGTGAAGTAGTGCAAATATAACAACAAACAGGTTATTGGTGCTACGTTACAAGTTGTGGGTGTTATACAGTCTGACAGCAGCAGGTATGAATGACCTGCGGTATCTCTCCTTCTTACACTGTGGGTGTAGCAGTCTACTACTAAAAGAGCTGCTTAAAGCCCCCACAGCCTCATGTAGGGGATGAGAGGGGTTATCCATGATTGAGGTCAGCTTGGCTAACATCCTCCTCTCACCCACCTCCTCAATGGAGTCCAGAGGACAGTCCAAGACTGAGCCAGCCCTTCTGACCAGTTTATTAAGTTTCTTCCTGTCCCTCTCTGAACTTCCACAGCCCCAGCAGACCACAGCGTAGAAAATCGCTGATGCTACCACAGAGTCATAAAAAGTCCTAAGCAGTGTCCTGCACACACCAAAATCATTAAATTACTTTATGCGCACCCCCAGGCCTCGGTACAGACAAATAGTATTAATTCAGAATATTTTCTGCTTAGTCGTTCTGCCAGACAAGGTTGTCCCCTGTCCCCGCTTTTATTTGCGCTGGCTATTGAACCACTTGCGATCTCTCTACGCGCCACAAACTCTTATGACGGGATTATTAGGGGAGGGACTGAACACAAAGTTTCATTATATGCAGACGACCTGCTGTTATATATCTCGAATCCTTCAAAATCAATGCCAGTCATTTTGTCAATCCTGGATAAATTTGGGAAGATATCCGGTTATAAAATTAATCACTCAAAAAGCATTTTATTCCCCATCAACTCTATTGCCTGACAACAAACATTTAGCTCCCTCCCGTTTACAGTTTCAAATCAATTAAAATATTTGGGAGTCACAATTACTAAAACATTTAATGAATTGTTTAAACACAATTTTCTGGAATTGTATAATCACATAGAGCAGGATTATGAATGGTGGTCAAACCTCCCTATCTCTCTGGCTGGCCGAATTAACATTGTAAAAATGAACATTTTACCCAAACTTATATTTCTTTTTCAATGTATCCCATTTTATATTACCAGAGCCTTTTTCAAGAGATTGGACAAAATCACAACCCATTTCATTTGGAACAAAAGAATTCCCAGAATTAAGAGACTGTTCTTACAATGAAGTAAATCACAGGGGGGTATGGGATTGCCCCATTTTCAGCGCTACTATTGGTCATGTAACATAAGAGCCCTCTCTTTCTGGCTCCAAGAGGGGTTGTCTGACTGGTCGAACTTTGAGAGTCATAGCTGCTCCCCTTCCTCTCTATCTGCAATGATATTTACTGCTCAACCTGCACCCCACCCATATCGGTTAATGAATCCGGTAGTTTCACATTCGCTTAAGATCTGGTCCCAGATTAGGAGACGTTTTGGATGGCAGGAGTGCTCGATCTAAGGCCCACTGGTTGCTAATCACTCATTTACCCCCTCCTTTGCAGATTCAGCATTTCGTTTCTGGCACAATAAAGGTATACACTCTTTTAGGGACCTATTCAATGATAAATTTTTTCCCACATTCCAAAAGTTGCAAAGCAAATTTAATCTGCCCCACTCTCACTTTTTCAAATACCTGCAACATGGTAGCCGCGGGGTCTTAAAAGTCTTAAATTTAATATTCCAAAATTAAGGCCTTAAAAAGTCTTAAATTGCTTTGCCCAAGTCTTAATTTTTTAAACAAAGGTCTTAAATTTACTCATACTATTCTACAATGTGAAAACATGGGTTTTGCGTAACATCAGTGAATTTCTTGGAGTATGGGCAAAGAAAGAAATAATATTGATACATTTTCGCGCCGACGCAATCGTCGGAGTCCGTGGTGGAGAGGAGACTCTGCGAATCGCAGCATGGGGAAGTGTCGTTTTAATCAGCAGTGGCTTTCAGATGAAAGATATCGTGATTGGGTGAGGGAGGTTCCTGGAAGCGACGTTGAAGCAAGATGCTGGGTTTGTCGAAAGACCTTCAAGTTGTCCACTATAGGTCATTTCGCTTTAGAGTCTCACATGAAGAGCTCAAAGCACATTGCATCTGCCCTCCACCGCCACCAGCCCATCGCTTAGTTCTGCACGGTTCAATCTCCGAATGCACCTGGAGTTGGCACTAGCACCACTGTCGAACGTCAGCAGCATCAGCCAAGCCAGACATCATCGGCAAGGCTAGTAACAACACAAGGGCTGAGCAGTGGCATGATGGGTGTCGGTGGAACCCCGACACTTCGGGCAGAGGTGCTCTGGATTTTAAAAACAATTACGGAACACCACTCGTACAGCTCGAATGAGGGCATAAGCGAACTCTTTAAGGCTATGTTCCCAGACTCGGAAGTCACTACAGCATTCTCCTGTGGAAAAAAACAAAACGTCTTACATAACAAAATTCGGTCTTGCTCCTTATATAATGAAGGAGTTGGTCAAAGACGTTAACGAGGCAAGTGGTGGATTTATCTCATTGTGTCTCTTATCTATCCACCTCCACATCTATGTCTTCCCTCCCTCCCTTGTTTACTAGGAGTATTTACATTTCTTTTTATTCTTCAAAATGTAAAATGGTTGAAGCAAGTTGAATGCTGGGAAACTAAGACAAAGAGTTTGTCTGTTTATCATCTCTGGGTGCATGGTCATAATTAGTTTAGAGACAGTTCTTTAGGCCTTCATTTGGGGTGGGCTCTCACTTTGGCTTTTTGACTGGTGAGTGCTAGGGCTGTGCGATGTCCCCTTAATTGGCATCGACGATGTTTACAGTGCAAACATCGTGATGGACGATCATATCGTGGGCGGGGGGGGGGGGATTTTAATACCACATTATTAAATATATTATTATTATTATTATTCTCATCTCATCTCATTATCTCTAGCCGCTTTATCCTTCTACAGGGTCGCAGGCAAGCTGGAGCCTATCCCAGCTGACTACGGGCGAAAGGCGGGGTACACCCTGGACAAGTCGCCAGGTCATCACAGGGCTGACACATAGACACAGACAACCATTCACACTCACATTCACACCTACAGTCAATTTAGAGTCACCAGTTAACCTAACCTGCATGTCTTTGGACTGTGGGGGAAACCGGAGCACCCGGAGGAAACCCACGCGGACACGGGGAGAACATGCAAACTCCACACAGAAAGGCCCTCGCCGGCCCCGGGGCTCGAACCCAGGACCTTCTTGCTGTGAGGCGACAGCGCTAACCACTACACCACCGTGCCGCCCTATTATTATTATTAAAAGTATTAGATACTCAGCTGAGGCTTTGGCACGTAAAAAAAAAGCGCTAGGTGATGTGGAATATTTGGCCTTGATAACGGATATGTGGTCCAGCTGCAACATGATGCCCTATATGTCAGCTACCGTACATTATGTGGACCGAGAGTGGGCAATGCAGTCCAAATGCCTGCAGACGAGTTTCATGCCAGAGACACATTCAGCGGACAATTTAGAAGACGCATTGCGCGAGACACTTGCCGAATGGAAAATAGAGGAGAAAAAGATCGCCTGTATAACAACGGGGCGAATATTGTCACAGCCATCAGGCAATTGAAATGGCTGTGGTTAAGTTGTTTTGGGCACAATTTGAACCTGGCCATAACCAACTCGCTTGCGCAACAGAGGGCCAGTACAGACCGAGCGTTTGGAGTTTGCCGAGCAGTCAACACTGCGGGGCCGGCGAGGGCCTTTCTGTGTGGAGTTTGCATGTTCTCCCCGTGTCTGCGTGGGTTTCCTCCGGGTGCTCCAGTTTCCCCCACAGTCCAAAGACATGCAGGTTAGGCTAATTGGTGGCTCTAAATTGACTGTAGGTGTGAATGTGAGTGTGAATGGTTGTTTGTCTGTATGTGTCAGCTGTGCGATGTTCTGGCAACTTGTCCAGGGTGTACCCCACCTCTCACCTGTAGTCAGCTGGGATAGGCTCCAGCTTGCCCGCGACCCTGCACAGGATAAGTGGTTACGGATAATGGATGGATGTTACCACCCTGAAGTTGTTTATTTTCCAGGAACAGCATATCTTGAAGTTTTTTATTTCTCTTACACCTCAGTAACTTGTCAGTTAAAAAAAACAAAACAAAACAAAACGAATAGCAAGGTCTATTTGATCATTTTATAGTTTCATTTAATGTCACTTATGCAATAATAGCTGTAAATATAGTTATTCCCACACCTACTGTGGTTTTTCCTTTCTCTCTCTCTCTCTCTCTCTCTCTCTCTCTCTCTCTCTCTCGAAATG